>NW_026290804.1:105000-155000 GCF_023373465.1 Oncorhynchus keta
TACCCATGGTTCTGATTAGATGGGTATAGAAGGTAGTTCTACCCATGGTTCTGATGAGATGGGTATTAGATGGGTATAGAAGGTAGTTCTACCCATGGTTCTGATTAGATGGGTATAGAAGGTAGTTCTACCCATGGTTCTGATTAGATGGGTATGGAAGGTACTTCTACCCATGGTTCTGATTAGATGGGTATTAGATGGGTATAGAAGGTAGTTCTACCCATGGTTCTGATTAGATGGGTATAGAAGGTAGTTCTACCCATGGTTCTGATTAGATGGGTACGGAAGGTACTTCTACCCATGGTTCTGATTAGATGGGTATGGAAGGTACTTCTACCCATGGTTCTGATTAGATGGGTACGGAAGGTAGTTCTACCCATGGTTCTGATTAGATGGGTATGGAAGGTACTTCTACCCATGGTTCTGATTAGATGGGTACGGAAGGTACTTCTACCCATGGTTCTGATTAGATGGGTATAGAAGGTAGTTCTACCCATGGTTCTGATTAGATGGGTATGGAAGGTAGTTCTACCCATGGTTCTGATTAGATGGGTATAGAAGGTACTTCTACCCATGGTTCTGATTAGATGGGTATTAGATGGGTACAGAAGGTAGTTCTACCCATGGTTCTGATTAGATGGGTACGGAAGGTACTTCTACCCATGGTTCTGATTAGATGGGTATAGAAGGTAGTTCTACCCATGGTTCTGATTAGATGGGTACGGAAGGTACTTCTACCCATGGTTCTGATTAGATGGGTATAGAAGGTAGTTCTACCCATGGTTCTGATTAGATGGGTATAGAAGGTAGTTCTACCCATGGTTCTGATTAGATGGGTATAGAAGGTAGTTCTACCCATGGTTCTGATTAGATGGGTGTGGAAGGTACTTCTACCCATGGTTCTGATTAGATGGGTATAGAAGGTAGTTCTACCCATGGTTCTGATTAGATGGGTATAGAAGGTAGTTCTTCCCATGGTTCTGATTAGATGGGTATAGAAGGTAGTTCTACCCATGGTTCTGATTAGATGGGTATAGAAGGTACTTCTACCCATGGTTCTGATTAGATGGGTATGGAAGGTACTTCTACCCATGGTTCTGATTAGATGGGTATGGAAGGTACTTCTACCCATGGTTCTGATGAGATGGGTATTAGATGGGTATAGAAGGTAGTTTTACCCATGGTTCTGATTAGATGGGTACGAAAGGTACTTTGACCCATGGTTCTGATTAGATGGGTATGGAAGGTACTTCTACCCATGGTTCTGATTAGATGGGTATAGAAGGTAGTTCTACCCATGGTTCTGATTAGATGGGTATAGAAGGTACTTCTACCCATGGTTCTGATTAGATGGGTATTAGATGGGTATAGAAGGTAGTTCTACCCATGGATCTGATTCGATGGTTGCGGAAGGTACTTCTACCCATGGTTCTGATTAGATGGGTGTGGAAGGTAGTTCTACCCATGGTTCTGATTAGATGGGTACGTAAGGTACTTCAACCCATGGTTCTGATTAGATGGGTGTGGAAGTTCTACCCATGGTTCTGATTAGATGGACGGCAGGTACTTCTACCCATGGTTCTGATTAGATGGGTATGGAAGGTACTTCTACCCATGGTTCTGATTAGATGGGTATGGAAGGTACTTCTACCCATGGTTCTGATTAGATGGGTATAGAAGGTACTTCTACCCATGGTTCTGATTAGATGGGTACGAAAGGTACTTCTACCCATGGTTCTGATTAGATGGGTATTAGATGGGTATAGAAGGTAGTTCTACCCATGGTTCTGATTAGATTAGTATGGAAGGTAGTTCTACCCATGGTTCTGATTAGATGGGTATAGAAGGTACTTCTACCCATGGTTCTGATTAGATGGGTATGGAAGGTACTTCTACCCATGGTTCTGATTAGATGGGTATAGAAGGTAGTTCTACCCATGGTTCTGATTAGATGGGTACGGAAGGTACTTCTACCCATGGTTCTGATTAGATGGGTATAGAAGGTAGTTCTACCCATGGTTCTGATTAGATGGGTATTAGATGGGTATAGAAGGTACTTCTACCCATGGTTCTGATAAGATGGGTGTGGAAGGTACTTCTACCCATGGTTCTGATTAGATGGGTGTGGAAGGGAATTCTACCCATGGTTCTGATTAGATGGGTACGAAAGGTACTTCTACCCATGGTTCTGATTAGATGGGTACGTAAGGTACTTCAACCCATGGTTCTAATTAGATGGGTGTGTAAGGTAGGTCTACCCATGGCTCTGATTAGATGGGTATTAGATGGGTATAGAAGGTAGTTCTAACCATGGTTTTGATTCGATGGGTACGAAAGGTACTTCTACCCATGGTTCTGATTAGATGGGTATAGAAGGTACTTCTACCCATGGTTCTGATTAGATGGATACGGAAGGTAGTTCGACCCATGGTTCTGATTAGATGGGAAAAGAAGGTACTTCTTCACATGTTTCTGATTAGATGGGTACTAAAGGTACTTCTACCCATGGTTCTGATTAGATGGGTATTAGATGGGTATAGAAGGTAGTTCGACCCATGGTTCTGATTAGATGGGAAAAGAAGGTACTTCTTCCCATGTTTCTGATTAGATTAGTATGGAAGGTAGTTCTACCCATGGTTCTGATTAGATGGGTGTGGAAGGAACTTCTTCCCATGGTTCTGATTAGATTGGTATAGAAGGAAGTTCTACCCATGGTTCTGATTAGATGTGTACGGAAGGAACTTCTTCCCATGGTTCTGATTAGATTGGTATAGAAGGTAGTTCTACCCATGGTTCTGATTAGATGGGTATAGAAGGTAGTTCTTCCCATGGTTCTGATTAGATGGGTGTGGAAGGTAGGTCTACCCATGGCTCTGATTAGATGGGTATTAGATGGGTATAGAAGGTAGTTCTAACCATGGTTTTGATTCGATGGGTACGAAAGGTACTTCTACCCATGGTTCTGATTAGATTAGTATGGAAGGTAGTTCTACCCATGGTTCTGATTAGATGGGTGTGGAAGGTACTTCTACCCATGGTTCTGATTAGATGGGTACGAAAGGTACTTCTACCCATGGTTCTGATTAGATTAGTATGGAAGGAAGTTCTACCCATGGTTCTGATTAGATGTGTACGGAAGGAACTTCTTCCCATGGTTCTGATTAGATTGGTATAGAAGGTAGTTCTACCCATGGTTCTGATTAGATGGGTACGTAAGGTACTTCAACCCATGGTTCTGATTAGATGGGTATAGAAGGTAGTTCTACCCATGGTTCTGATTAGATGGGTATGGAAGGTACTTCTACCCATGGTTCTGATTAGATGGGTACGAAAGGTACTTCTACCCATGGTTCTGATTAGATGGGTATAGAAGGTAGTTCTACCCATGGTTCTGATTAGATGGGTACGGAAGGTACTTCTACCCATGGTTCTGATTAGATGGGTATAGAAGGTAGTTCTACCCATGGTTCTGATTAGATGGGTACGGAAGGTACTTCTACCCATGGTTCTGATTAGATGGGTATTAGATGGGTATAGAAGGTAGTTCTACCCATGGTTCTGATTAGATGGGTATAGAAGGTAGTTCTACCCATGGTTCTGATTAGATGGGTATAGAAGGTAGTTCTACCCATGGTTCTGATTAGATGGGTATTAGATGGGTATAGGAGGTAGTTCTACCCATGGTTCTGATTAGATGGGTGCGGAAGGTACTTCTACCCATGGTTCTGATTAGATGGGTACGAAAGGTACTTCTACCCATGGTTCTGATTAGATGGGTAATAGATGGGTATAGAAGGTAGTTCTACCCATGGTTCTGATTAGATGGGTATAGAAGGTAGTTCTACCCATGGTTCTGATTAGATGGGTTTAGAAGGTAGTTCTACCCATGGTTCTGATTAGATGGGGACGGAAGTGAGTTCAGAACCCATAGTTCTGATTAGATGGGTATAGAAGGTAGTTCTACCCATTGTTCTGATTAGATGTGTTTGTATTGCCATCACAGAGATCTCTTTCTTAATGTATTGGATCACTGCCTTCTCCTGGGTGGTACAACCTAAAGTAGGGATCACTACCTTCTCCTGGGTGGTACCACCTAAAGTAGGGATCACTGCCTTCTCCTGGGTGGTACCACCTAAAGCAGGGATCACTACCTTCTCGTGGGTGGTACCCCCTAAAGTAGGGATCACTGCCTTCTCCTGGGTGGTACCACCTAAAGCAGGGATCACTACTTTCTCGTGGGTGGTACCCCCTAAAGTAGGGATCACTACCTTCTCCTGGGTGGTACCACCTAAAGTAGGGATCACTGCCTTCTCCTGGGTGGAACCACCTAAAGTAGTGATCACTACCTTCTGTTGGGTGGTACCACCTAAAATTGTGATCACTACGTTCTGTTGGGTGGTACCACCTAAAGTAGGGATCACTACCTTCTCCTGGGTGGTACCACCTAAAGTAGGGATCACTGCCTTCTCCTGGGTGGTACCACCTAAAGCAGGATCACTACTTTCTCCTGGGTGGTACCCCTAAAGTAGGAATCACTACCTTCTCCTGGGCGGAACCACCTAAAGTAGGGATCACTACCTTCTCCTGGGTGGTACCACCTAAAGTAGGAATCACTACCTTCTGTTGGGTGGTACCACCTAAAGTAGGAATCACTACCGTCTTTTGGGTGGTACCACCTAAAGTAGGAATCACTACCTTCTGTTGGGTGGTACCACTTTAAGTAGGGACCACTACCTTCTCCTGGGTGGTACCACCTAAAGTAGGGATCACTGCCTTCTCCTGGGTGGTACCACCTAAACTAGGTATCACTGCCTTCTGTTGGGTGGTACCACCTAAAGTAGGGATCACTGCCTTCTCCTGGGTGGTACCACCTAAAATTGTCATCACTACCTTCTGTTGGGTGGTACCACCTAAAGTAGGGATCACTACCTTCTGTTGGGTGGTACCACCTAAAGTAGGGATCACTACCTTCTCCTGGGTGGTACCATCTAAAGTAGGGATCACTACCTTCTCCTGGGTGGTACCACCTACAATTGTGATCACTACCTTCTGTTGGGTGGTACTACCTAAAGTAGGGATCACTACCTTCTCCTGGGTGGTACCACCTAAAGTAGGGATCACTACCTACTCCTGGGTGGTACCACCTAAAGTAGGGATCACTGCCTTCTCCTGGGTGGTACCACCTAAAGCAGGGATAACTACATTCTCCTGGGTGGTACCACCTAAAGTAGGGATCACTGCCTTCTCCTGGGTGGTACCACCTACAATTGTGATCACTACCTTCTGTTGGGTGGTACCACCTAAAGTAGGGATCACTACCTTCTGTTGGGTGGTACCACCTAAAGTAGGGATCACTACCTTCTCCTGGGTGGTACCACCTAAAGTAGGGATCACTGCCTTCTGTTGGGTGGTACCACCTAAAGTAGGGATCACTGCCTTCTGTTGGGTGGTACCACCTAAAGTAGGATCACTACCTTCTCCTGGGTAGTACCACCTAAAATAGGGATCACTACCTTCTCCTGGGTGGTGCCACCTAAAGTAGGGATCACTACCTTCTCCTGGGTGGTACCACCTAAAGTAGGGATCACTACCTTCTCCTCGGTGGTACCACCTAAAGTAGGGATCACTACCTTCTCCTGGGTGGTACCACCTAAAGTAGGAATCACTACCTTCTGTTGGGTGGTACCACCTAAAGTAGGAATCACTACCTTCTACTGGGTGGTACCACCTAAAGTAGGGATCACTACCTTCTACTGGGTGGTACCACCTAAAGTAGGGATCACTGCCTTCTCCTGGGTGGTAACACCTAAAATTGTGATCACTACCTTCTGTTGGGTGGTACCACCTAAAGTAGGGATCACTACCTTCTGTTGGGTGGTACCACCTAAAGTAGGGATCACTACCTTCTCCTGGGTGGTACCATCTAAAGTAGGGATCACTACCTTCTCCTGGGTGGTACCACCTAAAATTGTGATCACTACCTTCTGTTGGGTGGTACCACCTAAAGTAGGGATCACTACCTTCTGTTGGGTGGTACCACCTAAAGTAGGGATCACTACCTTCTCCTGGGTGGTACCACCTAAAGTAGGGATCACTGCCTTCTCCTGGGTGGTACCACCTAAAGCAGGGATAACTACTTTCTCCTGGGTGGTACCCCTAAAGTAGGGATCACTACCTTCTCCTGGGTGGTACCACCTAAAGTAGGGATCACTGCCTTCTCCTGGGTGGTACCACCTAAAATTGTGATCACTACCTTCTGTTGGGTGGTACCACCTAAAGTAGGGATCACTACCTTCTGTTGGGTGGTACCACCTAAAGTAGGGATCACTACCTTCTCCTGGGTGGTACCATCTAAAGTAGGGATCACAGCCTTCTCCTGGGTGGTACCACCTAAAGTAGGGATCACTGCCTTCTGTTGGGTGGTACCACCTAAAGTAGGGATCACTGCCTTCTGTTGGGTGGTACCACCTAAAGTAGGGATCACTACCTTCTCCTGGGTGGTACCACCTAAAATAGGGATCACTACATTCTCCTGGGTGGTGCCACCTAAAGTAGTGATCACTACCTTCTCCTGGGTGGTACCACTTTAAGTAGGGACCACTACCTTCTCCTGGGTGGTACCACCTAAAGTAGGGATCACTGCCTTCTGTTGGGTGGTACCACCTAAACTAGGTATCACTGCCTTCTGTTGGGTGGTACCACCTAAAGTAGGGATCACTACCTTCTCCTGGGTGGTATCTCCTAAAGTAGGGATCACTACCTTCTGTTGGGTGGTACCACCTAAAGTAGGGATCACTACCTTCTCCTGGGTGGTACCACCTAAAGTTGGGATCACTACCTTCTGTTGGGTGGTACCACATAAAGTAGGGATCACTACCTTCTACTGGGTGGTACCACCTAAAGTAGGGATCACTACCTTCTACTGGGTGGTACCACCTAAAGTAGGGATCACTGCCTTCTCCTGGGTGGTACCACCTAAAATTGTGATCACTACCTTCTGTTGGGTGGTACCACCTAAAGTAGGGATCACTACCTTCTGTTGGGTGGTACCACCTAAAGTAGGGATCACTACCTTCTCCTGGGTGGTACCATCTAAAGTAGGGATCACTACCTTCTCCTGGGTGGTACCACCTAAAATTGTGATCACTACCTTCTGTTGGGTGGTACCACCTAAAGTAGGGATCACTACCTTCTCCTGGGTGGTACCACCTAAAGTAGGGATCACTGCCTTCTCCTGGGTGGTACCACCTAAAGCAGGGATCACTGCCTTCTCCTGGGTGGTACCACCTAAAGCAGGGATCACTAATTTCTCCTGGGTGGTACCCCTAAAGTAGGAATCACTACCTTCTCCTGGGTGGTACCACCTAAAGTAGTGATCACTACCTTCTCCTGGGTGGTACCACTTTAAGTAGGGATCACTGCCTTCTCCTGGGTGGTACCACCTAAAATTGTGATCACTACCTTCTGTTGGGTGGTACCACCTAAAGTAGGGATCACTACCTTCTGTTGGGTGGTACCACCTAAAGTAGGGATCACTACCTTCTCCTGGGTGGTACCACCTAAAGTAGGGATCACTACCTTCTCCTGGGTGGTACCACCTAAAGTAGGGATCACTACCTTCTGTTGGGTAGTACCACCTAAAGTAGGAATCACTACCTTCTGTTGGGTGGTACCACCTAAAGTAGGAATCACTGCCTTCTACTGGGTGGTACCACCTAAAGTAGGGATCACTGCTTTCTCCTGGGTTGTACCACCTAAAGTAGGGATCACTACCTTCTACTGGGTGGTACCACCTAAAGTAGGGATCACTGCTTTCTCCTGGGTGGTACCACCTAAAATTGTGATCACTACGTTCTGTTGGGTGGTACCACCTAAAGTAGGGATCACTACCTTCTGTTGGGTGGTACCACCTAAAGTAGGGATCACTACCTTCTCCTGGGTGGTACCACCTTAAATTGTGATCACTGCTTTCTCCTGGGTGGTACCACCTAAAATTGTGATCACTACGTTCTGTTGGGTGGTACCACCTAAAGTAGGGATCACTACCTTCTGTTGGGTGGTACCACCTAAAGTAGGGATCACTACCTTCTCCTGGGTGGTACCACCTTAAATTGTGATCACTGCCTTCTCCTGGGTGGTACCACCTAAACTAGGTATCACTGCCTTCTGTTGGGTGGTACCACCTAAAGTAGGAATCACTACCTTCTGTTGGGTGGTACCACCTAAAGTAGGAACTGCCTTCTGTTGGGTGGTAACACCTAAAGTAGGGATCACTGCCATCTCCTGGGTGATACCACCTAAAGTAGGGATCACTACCTTCTCGTGGGTGGTACCACCTGAAGTAGGGATCACTGCCTTCTCCTGGGTGGTACCACCTAAAGCAGGGATCACTACCTTCTGTTGGGTGGTACCACCTAAAGCAGGGATCACTACCTTCTCCTGGGTGGTACCACCTAAAGTAGGGATCACTGCCTTCTGTTGGGTGGTACCACCTAAAGCAGGGATCACTACCTTCTGTTGGGTGGTACCACCTAAAGCAGGGATCACTACCTTCTCCTGGGTGGTACCACCTAAAGTAGGGATCACTGCCTTCTCCTGGGTGGTACCACCTAAAGTAGGGATCACTACCTTCTCCTGGGTGGTACCACCTAAAGTAGGGATCACTACCTTCTGTTGGGTGGTACCACCTAAAGTAGGGATCACTGCCTTCTCCTGGGTGGTACCACCTAAAGTTGGGATCACTACCTTCTGTTGGGTGGTACCACATAAAGTAGGGATCACTACCTTCTACTGGGTGGTACCACCTAAAGTAGGGATCACTACCTTCTACTGGGTGGTACCACCTAAAGTAGGGATCACTGCCTTCTCCTGGGTGGTACCACCTAAAATTGTGATCACTACCTTCTGTTGGGTGGTACCACCTAAAGTAGGGATCACTACCTTCTGTTGGGTGGTACCACCTAAAGTAGGGATCACTACCTTCTCCTGGGTGGTACCATCTAAAGCAGGGATCACTGCCTTCTCCTGGGTGGTACCACCTAAAGCAGGGATCACTACTTTCTCCTGGGTGGTACCCCTAAAGTAGGAATCACTACCTTCTCCTGGGTGGTACCACCTAAAGTAGGGATCACTGCCTTCTGTTGGGTGGTACCACCTAAAGTAGGGATCACTGCCTTCTCCTGGGTGGAACCACCTAAAGTAGGGATCACTACCTTCTACTGGGTGGTACCACTTTAAGTAGGGATCACTGCCTTCTCCTGGGTGGTACCACCTAAAATTGTGATCACTACCTTCTGTTGGGTGGTACCACCTAAAGTAGGGATCACTACCTTCTGTTGGGTGGTACCACCTAAAGTAGGGATCACTACCTTCTCCTGGGTGGTACCACCTAAAGTAGGGATCACTACCTTCTCCTGGGTGGTACCACCTAAAGTAGGGATCACTACCTTCTGTTGGGTAGTACCACCTAAAGTAGGAATCACTACCTTCTGTTGGGTGGTACCACCTAAAGTAGGAATCACTGCCTTCTACTGGGTGGTACCACCTAAAGTAGGGATCACTGCTTTCTCCTGGGTGGTACCACCTAAAGTAGGGATCACTACCTTCTACTGGGTGGTACCACCTAAAGTAGGGATCACTGCTTTCTCCTGGGTGGTACCACCTAAAATTGTGATCACTACGTTCTGTTGGGTGGTACCACCTAAAGTAGGGATCACTACCTTCTGTTGGGTGGTACCACCTAAAGTAGGGATCACTACCTTCTCCTGGGTGGTACCACCTTAAATTGTGATCACTGCTTTCTCCTGGGTGGTACCACCTAAAAATTGTGAGCACTACGTTCTGTTGGGTGGTACCACCTAAAGTAGGGATCACTACCTTCTGTTGGGTGGTACCACCTAAAGTAGGGATCACTACCTTCTCCTGGGTGGTACCACCTTAAATTGTGATCACTGCCTTCTCCTGGGTGGTACCACCTACACTCGGTATCACTGTCTTCTGTTGGGTGGTACCACCTAAAGTAGGGATCACTGCCATCTCCTGGGTGATACCACCTAAAGTAGGGATCACTACCTTCTCATGGGTGGTACCACCTAAAGTAGGGATCACTGCCTTCTGTTGGGTGGTACCACCTAAAGTAGGGATCACTACCTTCTCCTGGGTGGTACCACCTTAAATTGTGATCACTGCCTTCTCCTGGGTGGTACCACCTAAACTAGGTATCACTGCCTTCTGTTGGGTGGTACCACCTAAAGTAGGAATCACTACCTTCTGTTGGGTGGTACCACCTAAAGTAGGAACTGCCTTCTGTTGGGTGGTAACACCTAAAGTAGGGATCACTGCCATCTCCTGGGTGATACCACCTAAAGTAGGGATCACTACCTTCTCGTGGGTGGTACCACCTGAAGTAGGGATCACTGCCTTCTCATGGGTGGTACCACCTAAAGCAGGGATCACTACCTTCTGTTGGGTGGTACCACCTAAAGTAGGGATCACTACCTTCTCCTGGGTGGTACCACCTAAAGTAGGGATCACTGCCTTCTGTTGGGTGGTACCACCTAAAGTAGGGATCACTACCTTCTCCTGGGTGGTACCACCTAAAGTAGGGATCACTACCTTCTCCTGGGTGGTACCACCTAAAGTAGGGATCACTGCCTTCTGTTGGGTGGTACCACCTAAAGTAGGGATCACTACCTTCTCCTGGGTGGTACCACCTAAAGTAGGGATCACTACCTTCTCCTGGGTGGTACCACCTAAAGTAGGGATCACTGCCTTCTGTTGGGTGGTACCACCTAAAGTAGGGATCACTACCTTCTCCTGGGTGGTACCATCTAAAGTAGGGATCACTACCTTCTACTGGGTGGTACCACCTAAAGTAGGGATCACTACCTTCTACTGGGTGGTACCACCTAAAGTAGGGATCACTGCCTTCTCCTGGGTGGTACCACCTAAAATTGTGATCACTACCTTCTGTTGGGTGGTACCACCTAAAGTAGGGATCACTACCTTCTGTTGGGTGGTACCACCTAAAGTAGGGATCACTACCTTCTCCTGGGTGGTACCATCTAAAGCAGGGATCACTGCCTTCTCCTGGGTGGTACCACCTAAAGCAGGGATCACTACTTTCTCCTGGGTGGTACCCCTAAAGTAGGAATCACTACCTTCTCCTGGGTGGTACCACCTAAAGTAGGGATCACTGCCTTCTGTTGGGTGGTACCACCTAAAGTAGGGATCACTGCCTTCTCCTGGGTGGAACCACCTAAAGTAGGGATCACTACCTTCTCCTGGGTGGTACCACCTAAAGTAGTGATCACTACCTTCTCCTGGGTGGTACCACTTTAAGTAGGGATCACTGCCTTCTCCTGGGTGGTACCACCTAAAATTGTGATCACTACCTTCTGTTGGGTGGTACCACCTAAAGTAGGGATCACTACCTTCTGTTGGGTGGTACCACCTAAAGTAGGGATCACTACCTTCTCCTGGGTGGTACCACCTAAAGTAGGGATCACTACCTTCTCCTGGGTGGTACCACCTAAAGTAGGGATCACTACCTTCTGTTGGGTAGTACCACCTAAAGTAGGAATCACTACCTTCTGTTGGGTGGTACCACCTAAAGTAGGAATCACTGCCTTCTACTGGGTGGTACCACCTAAAGTAGGGATCACTGCTTTCTCCTGGGTGGTACCACCTAAAGTAGGGATCACTACCTTCTACTGGGTGGTACCACCTAAAGTAGGGATCACTGCTTTCTCCTGGGTGGTACCACCTAAAATTGTGATCACTACGTTCTGTTGGGTGGTACCACCTAAAGTAGGGATCACTACCTTCTGTTGGGTGGTACCACCTAAAGTAGGGATCACTACCTTCTCCTGGGTGGTACCACCTTAAATTGTGATCACTGCTTTCTCCTGGGTGGTACCACCTAAAATTGTGAGCACTACGTTCTGTTGGGTGGTACCACCTAAAGTAGGGATCACTACCTTCTGTTGGGTGGTACCACCTAAAGTAGGGATCACTACCTTCTCCTGGGTGGTACCACCTTAAATTGTGATCACTGCCTTCTCCTGGGTGGTACCACCTAAACTCGGTATCACTGTCTTCTGTTGGGTGGTACCACCTAAAGTAGGGATCACTGCCATCTCCTGGGTGATACCACCTAAAGTAGGGATCACTACCTTCTCATGGGTGGTACCACCTAAAGTAGGGATCACTGCCTTCTGTTGGGTGGTACCGCCTAAAGCAGGATCACTACCTTCTGTTGGGTGGTACCACCTAAAGCAGGGATCACTACCTTCTCCTGGGTGGTACCACCTAAAGTAGGGATCACTGCCTTCTGTTGGGTGGTACCACCTAAAGTAGGGATCACTACCTTCTGTTGGGTGGTACCACCTAAAGTAGGAATCTCTACCTTCTGTTGGGTGGTACCACCTAAAGTAGGGGTCACTACCTTCTCATGGGTGGTACCACCTAAAGTAGGGATCACTGCCTTCTGTTGGGTGGTACCACCTAAAGTAGGGATCACTGCTTTCTCCTGGGTGGTACCACCTAAAGTAGGGATCACTACCTTCTACTGGGTGGTACCACCTAAAGTAGGGATCACTGCTTTCTCCTGGGTGGTACCACCTAAAATTGTGATCACTACGTTCTGTTGGGTGGTACCACCTAAAGTAGGGATCACTACCTTCTGTTGGGTGGTACCACCTAAAGTAGGGATCACTACCTTCTCCTGGGTGGTACCACCTTAAATTGTGATCACTGCTTTCTCCTGGGTGGTACCACCTAAAATTGTGAGCACTACGTTCTGTTGGGTGGTACCACCTAAAGTAGGGATCACTACCTTCTGTTGGGTGGTACCACCTAAAGTAGGGATCACTACCTTCTCCTGGGTGGTACCACCTTAAATTGTGATCACTGCCTTCTCCTGGGTGGTACCACCTAAACTCGGTATCACTGTCTTCTGTTGGGTGGTACCACCTAAAGTAGGGATCACTGCCATCTCCTGGGTGATACCACCTAAAGTAGGGATCACTACCTTCTCATGGGTGGTACCACCTAAAGTAGGGATCACTGCCTTCTGTTGGGTGGTACCGCCTAAAGCAGGGATCACTACCTTCTGTTGGGTGGTACCACCTAAAGCAGGGATCACTACCTTCTCCTGGGTGGTACCACCTAAAGTAGGGATCACTGCCTTCTGTTGGGTGGTACCACCTAAAGTAGGGATCACTACCTTCTGTTGGGTGGTACCACCTAAAGTAGGAATCTCTACCTTCTGTTGGGTGGTACCACCTAAAGTAGGGGTCACTACCTTCTCATGGGTGGTACCACCTAAAGTAGGGATCACTGCCTTCTGTTGGGTGGTACCACCTAAAGTAGGGATCACTGCCTTCTCCTGGGTGGTACCACCTAAAGCAGGGATCACTACCTTCTCCTAAAGCAGGGATCACTACCTTCTCCTGGGTGGTACACCCTAAAGTAGGGATCACTACCTTCTCCTGGGTGGAACGACCTAAAGTAGGGATCACTACCTTCTGTTGGGTGGTACCACCTAAAGCAGGGATCACTACCTTCTGTTGGCTGGTACCACCTAAAGTAGGAATCACTATCCTCTGTTGGGTGGTACCACCTAAAGTAGGGATCACTACCTTCTGTTGGGTGGTACCACCTAAAGTAGGAATCTGTACCTTCTGTTGGGTGGTACCACCTAAAGTAGGGATCACTACCTTCTCATGGGTGGTACCACCTAAAGTAGGGATCACTGCCTTCTGTTGGGTGGTACCACCTAAAGCAGGGATCACTTCCTTCTCCTGGGTGGTACCACCTAAAGTAGGGATCACTGCCTTCTCCTGGGTGGTACCACCTAAAGTAGGGATCACTACCTTCTCGTGGGTGGTACCACCTGATGTAGTGATCACTACCTTCTTTTGGTTGGTACCACCGAAAGTAGGGATCACTGCCTTCTCCTGGGTGGTACCACCTAAAGCAGGGATCACTACCTTCTCCTAAAGCAGGGATCACTACCTTCTCCTAAATCAGGGATCACTACCTTCTCCTAATGCAGGGATCACTACCTTCTCCTAAAGCAGGGATCACTACCTTCTCCTGGGTGGTACCACCTAAAGTAGGGATCACTGCCTTCTCCTGGGTGGTACCACCTAAAGCAGGGATCACTGCCTTCTGTTGGGTGGTACCACCTAAAGCAGGGATCACTACCTTCTCCTAAAGCAGGGATCACTACCTTCTCCTAAAGCAGGGATCACTACCTTCTCCTAATGCAGGGATCACTACCTTCTCCTAAAGCAGGGATCACTACCTTCTCCTGGGTGGTACCACCTAAAGTAGGGATCACTGCCTTCTCCTGGGTGGTACCACCTAAAGCAGGGATCACTGCCTTCTGTTGGGTGGTACCACCTAAAGCAGGGATCACTACCTTCTCCTGGGTGGTACCACCTAAAGCAGGGATCACTGCCTTCTCCTGGGTGGTACCACCTAAAGCGGGATCACTGCCTTCTGTTGGGTGGTACCACCTAAAGCAGGGATCACTACCTTCTCCTGGGTGGTACCACCTAAAGTAGGGATCACTGCCTTCTGTTGGGTGGTACCACCTAAAGTAGGGATCACTACCTTCTGTTGGGTGGTACCACCTAAAGCATGGATCACTGCCTTCTCCTGGATGGTACCACCTAAAGCAGGTATCACTACCTTCCCCTAAAGCAGGGATCACTACCTTCTCCTAAAGCAGGGATCACTACCTTCTCCTGGGTGGTACCACCTAAAGTAGGGATCACTGCCTTCTCCTGGGTGGTACCACCTAAAGCAGGGATCACTACTTTCTCGTGGGTGGTACCACCTAAAGTAGGAATCACTACCTTCTCCTGGGTGGTACCACCTAAAGTAGGGATCACTACCTTCTGTTGGGTGGTACCACCTAAAGTAGGGATCACTACCTTCTCCTGGGTGGTACCACCTAAAGTAGGGATCACTGCCTTCTGTTGGGTGGTACCACCTAAAGTAGGGATCACTGCCTTCTCCTGGGTGGTACCACCTAAAGTAGGGATCACTACCTTCTCCTGGGTGGTACCACCTAAAGTAGGGATCACTACCTTCTGTTGGGTGGTACCACCTAAAGTAGGGATCACTACCTTCTGTTGGGTGGTACCACCTAAAGTAGGGATCACTACCTTCTCCTGGGTGGTACCACCTAAAGTAGGGATCACTACCTTCTCCTGGGTGGTACCACCTAAAGTAGGGATCACTACCTTCTGTTGGGTAGTACCACCTAAAGTAGGAATCACTACCTTCTGTTGGGTGGTACCACCTAAAGTAGGAATCACTGCCTTCTACTGGGTGGTACCACCTAAAGTAGGGATCACTGCTTTCTCCTGGGTGGTACCACCTAAAGTAGGGATCACTACCTTCTACTGGGTGGTACCACCTAAAGTAGGGATCACTGCTTTCTCCTGGGTGGTACCACCTAAAATTGTGATCACTACGTTCTGTTGGGTGGTACCACCTAAAGTAGGGATCACTACCTTCTGTTGGGTGGTACCACCTAAAGTAGGGATCACTACCTTCTCCTGGGTGGTACCACCTTAAATTGTGATCACTGCTTTCTCCTGGGTGGTACCACCTAAAATTGTGAGCACTACGTTCTGTTGGGTGGTACCACCTAAAGTAGGGATCACTACCTTCTGTTGGGTGGTACCACCTAAAGTAGGGATCACTACCTTCTCCTGGGTGGTACCACCTTAAATTGTGATCACTGCCTTCTCCTGGGTGGTACCACCTAAACTCGGTATCACTGTCTTCTGTTGGGTGGTACCACCTAAAGTAGGGATCACTGCCATCTCCTGGGTGATACCACCTAAAGTAGGGATCACTACCTTCTCATGGGTGGTACCACCTAAAGTAGGGATCACTGCCTTCTGTTGGGTGGTACCACCTAAAGCAGGGATCACTACCTTCTGTTGGGTGGTACCACCTAAAGCAGGGATCACTACCTTCTCCTGGGTGGTACCACCTAAAGTAGGGATCACTGCCTTCTGTTGGGTGGTACCACCTAAAGTAGGGATCACTACCTTCTGTTGGGTGGTACCACCTAAAGTAGGAATCTCTACCTTCTGTTGGGTGGTACCACCTAAAGTAGGGGTCACTACCTTCTCATGGGTGGTACCACCTAAAGTAGGGATCACTGCCTTCTGTTGGGTGGTACCACCTAAAGTAGGGATCACTGCCTTCTCCTGGGTGGTACCACCTAAAGCAGGGATCACTACCTTCTCCTAAAGCAGGGATCACTACCTTCTCCTGGGTGGTACACCCTAAAGTAGGGATCACTACCTTCTCCTGGGTGGAACGACCTAAAGTAGGGATCACTACCTTCTGTTGGGTGGTACCACCTAAAGTAGGGATCACTACCTTTCTCCTGGGTGGTACCACCTTAAATTGTGATCACTGCCTTCTCCTGGGTGGTACCACCTAAACTAGGTATCACTGCCTTCTGTTGGGTGGTACCACCTAAAGTAGGAATCACTACCTTCTGTTGGGTGGTACCACCTAAAGTAGGAACTGCCTTCTGTTGGGTGGTAACACCTAAAGTAGGGATCACTGCCATCTCCTGGGTGATACCACCTAAAGTAGGGATCACTACCTTCTCGTGGGTGGTACCACCTGAAGTAGGGATCACTGCCTTCTCCTGGGTGGTACCACCTAAAGCAGGGATCACTACCTTCTGTTGGGTGGTACCACCTAAAGCAGGGATCACTACCTTCTCCTGGGTGGTACCACCTAAAGTAGGGATCACTGCCTTCTGTTGGGTGGTACCACCTAAAGTAGGGATCACTACCTTCTCCTGGGTGGTACCATCTAAAGTAGGGATCACTACCTTCTCCTGGGTGGTACCACCTAAAGTAGGGATCACTGCCTTCTGTTTGGTGGTACCACCTAAAGTAGGGATCACTACCTTCTCCTGGGTGGTACCACCTAAAGTAGGGATCACTACCTTCTGTTGGATGGTACCACCTAAAGTAGGGATCACTGCCTTCTCCTGGGTGGTACCACCTAAAGTTGGGATCACTACCTTCTGTTGGGTGGTACCACATAAAGTAGGGATCACTACCTTCTACTGGGTGGTACCACCTAAAGTAGGGATCACTACCTTCTACTGGGTGGTACCACCTAAAGTAGGGATCACTGCCTTCTCCTGGGTGGTACCACCTAAAATTGTGATCACTACCTTCTGTTGGGTGGTACCACCTAAAGTAGGGATCACTACCTTCTGTTGGGTGGTACAACCTAAAGTAGGGATCACTACCTTCTCCTGGGTGGTACCACCTAAAGTAGGGATCACTGCCTTCTCCTGGGTGGTACCACCTAAAGCAGGGATCACTACTTTCTCGTGGGTGGTACCCCCTAAAGTAGGAATCACTACCTTCTCCTGGGTGGTACCACCTAAAGTAGGGATCACTGCCTTCTGTTGGGTGGAACCACCTAAAGTAGGGATCACTACCTTCTCCTGGGTGGTACCACCTAAAGTAGGGATCACTGCCTTCTGTAGGGTGGTAACACCTAAAGTAGGGATCACTACCTTCTCCTGGGTGGTACCACTTTAAGTAGGGATCACTACCTTCTCCTGGGTGGTACCACCTAAAATTGTGATCACTACCTTCTGTTGGGTGGTACCACCTAAAGTAGGGATCACTACCTTCTGTTGGGTGGTACCACCTAAAGCAGGGATCACTACCTTCTCCTGGGTGGTACCACCTAAAGTAGGGATCACTACCTTCTCCTGGGTGGTACCACCTAAAGTAGGGATCACTACCTTCTGTTGGGTAGTACCACCTAAAGTAGGAATCACTACCTTCTGTTGGGTGGTACCACCTAAAGTAGGAATCACTGCCTTCTACTGGGTGGTACCACCTAAAGTAGGGATCACTGCTTTCTCCTGTGTGGTACCACCTAAAGTAGGGATCACTACCTTCTACTGGGTGGTACCACCTAAAGTAGGGATCACTGCTTTCTCCTGGGTGGTACCACCTAAAATTGTGATCACTACGTTCTGTTGGGTGGTACCACCTAAAGTAGGGATCACTACCTTCTGTTGGGTGGTACCACCTAAAGTAGGGATCACTACCTTCTCCTGGGTGGTACCACCTTAAATTGTGATCACTGCTTTCTCCTGGGTGGTACCACCTAAAATTGTGAGCACTACGTTCTGTTGGGTGGTACCACCTAAAGTAGGGATCACTACCTTCTGTTGGGTGATACCACCTAAAGTAGGGATCACTACCTTCTCATGGGTGGTACCACCTAAAGTAGGGATCACTGCCTTCTGTTGGGTGGTACCACCTAAAGCAGGGATCACTACCTTCTGTTGGGTGGTACCACCTAAAGCAGGGATCACTACCTTCTCCTGGGTGGTACCACCTAAAGTAGGGATCACTGCCTTCTGTTGGGTGGTACCACCTAAAGTAGGGATCACTACCTTCTGTTGGGTGGTACCACCTAAAGTAGGAATCTCTACCTTCTGGTCTGTTGGGTGGTACCACCTAAAGTAGGGATCACTGCCTTCTGTTGGGTGGTACCACCTAAAGTAGGGATCACTGCCTTCTCCTGGGTGGTACCACCTAAAGCAGGGATCACTACCTTCTCCTAAAGTAGGGATCACTTCCTTCTCCTGGGTGGTACCACCTAAAGTAGGGATCACTGCCTTCTCCTGGGTGGTACCACCTAAAGTAGGGATCACTACCTTCTCGTGGGTGGTACCACCTGATGTAGTGATCACTACCTTCTTTTGGTTGGTACCACCGAAAGTAGGGATCACTGCCTTCTCCTGGGTGGTACCACCTAAAGCAGGGATCACTACCTTCTCCTAAAGCAGGGATCACTACCTTCTCCTAAAGCAGGGATCACTACCTTCTCCTAATGCAGGGATCACTACCTTCTCCTAAAGCAGGGATCACTACCTTCTCCTGGGTGGTACCACCTAAAGTAGGGATCACTGCCTTCTCCTGGGTGGTACCACCTAAAGCAGGGATCACTGCCTTCTGTTGGGTGGTACCACCTAAAGCAGGGATCACTACCTTCTCCTAAAGCAGGGATCACTACCTTCTCCTAAAGCAGGGATCACTACCTTCTCCTAATGCAGGGATCACTACCTTCTCCTAAAGCAGGGATCACTACCTTCTCCTGGGTGGTACCACCTAAAGTAGGGATCACTGCCTTCTCCTGGGTGGTACCACCTAAAGCAGGGATCACTGCCTTCTGTTGGGTGGTACCACCTAAAGCAGGGATCACTACCTTCTGTTGGGTGGTACCACCTAAAGCAGGGATCACTACCTTCTCCTGGGTGGTACCACCTAAAGTAGGGATCACTGCCTTCTGTTGGGTGGTACCACCTAAAGTAGGGATCACTACCTTCTGTTGGGTGGTACCACCTAAAGCATGGATCACTGCCTTCTCCTGGATGGTACCACCTAAAGCAGGGATCACTACCTTCCCCTAAAGCAGGGATCACTACCTTCTCCTAAAGCAGGGATCACTACCTTCTCCTGGGTGGTACCACCTAAAGTAGGGATCACTGCCTTCTCCTGGGTGGTACCACCTAAAGCAGGGATCACTACCTTCTGTTGGCTGGTACCACCTAAAGTAGGATTCACTACCTTCTCCTGGGTGGTACCACCTAAAGTAGGGATCACTACCTTCTGTTGGGTGGTACCACCTAAAGTAGGGATCACTACCTTCTCCTGGGTGGTACCACCACCTAAAGTAGGGATCACTACCTTCTGTTGGGTGGTACCACCTAAAGTAGGGATCACTGCCTTATCCTGGGTGGTACCACCTAAAGTAGGGATCACTACCTTCTCCTGGGTGGTACCACCTAATGTAGGGATCACTACCTTCTGTTGGGTGGTACAACCTAAAGTAGGAATCACTACCTTCTGTTGGGTGGTACCACCTAAAGTAGGAATCACTACCTTCTGTTGGGTGGTACCACCTAAAGTAGGAATCACTACCTTCTCCTGGGTGGTACCACCTAAAGTAGGGATCACTACCTTCTGTTGGGTGGTACCACCTAAAGTAGGGATCACTGCCTTATCCTGGGTGGTACCACCTAAAGTAGGGATCACTACCTTCTGTTGGGTGGTACAACCTAAAGTAGGAATCACTACCTTCTGTTGGGTGGTACCACCTAAAGTAGGAATCACTACCTTCTGTTGGGTGGTACCACCTAAAGCAGGGATCACTTCCTTCTCCTGGGTGATACCACCTAAAGCAAGGATCAAGATCTCACCTCGTGGAGTTGCAATGATCATGAGAACAGTGATGAATCAGCCCAGAACTACACGGGAGGATCTTGTCAATGATCTCAAGGCAGCTGGGACCATAATCACCAAGAAAACAATTGGTAACATATTGAAGCACTGAAATACTGCAGCGCCCGCAGGGTCCAGCTGCTTAAGAAAGCACATATACATGCCCGTCTGAAGTTTGCTGCTGAACATATGAATGATTCAGAGGACGACTGGGTGAAAGCGTTGTGGTCAGATGAGACCCAAAATTGAGCTTTTTGGCATCAACTCAAATCGCCGTGTTTGGAGGAGGAGGAATGTTGCCTATGACCCCAAGAACACCATCCCCATCGTCAAATATGGAGGTGGAAACATTATACTTTAGGGGTGTTTTTCTGCTAAGGGGCCATGTACCATCAAATCTTGGATGAGAACCTCCTTCCCTCAGCCAGGGCATTGAAAATGGGTCGTGGATGGGTATTCCAGCATGACAATGACCCAAAACACATGGCCAAGACAACAAAGGAGTGACTCAAGAAGAAGCACATTAAGGTCCTGGAGTGGCCTAGCCAGTCTCCAGACATTAATCCCATAGAAAATCTGTGGAGGGAGCTGAAGGTTCGAGTTGCCAAACGTCAGCCTCGAAACCTTAATGACTTGGAGAAGATCTGCAAAAAAAAGGAGAGGGACAAAATCCCTCCTGAGATGTGTGCAAATCTGGTGGCCAACTACAAGTAACGTCTGACCTCTGTGATTGCCAACAAGGGTTTTACCACCAAGTACTAAGTCATGTTTTGCAGAGGGGTCAAATACTTTTCCCCTGAGCACTGATTGGTGGGTGACACATTCCCTGAGCACTGATTGGTGGGTGACACATTCCCCTGAGCACTGATTGGTAGGTGACACATTCCCTGAGCACTAATTGGTAGGTGACACATTCCCTGAGCACTGATTGGTGGGTGACACATTCCCTGAGCACTGATTGGTGGGTGACACATTCCCTGAGCACTGATTGGTAGGTGACACATTCCCTGAGCACTAATTGGTAGGTGACACATTCCCTGAGCACTGATTGGTGGGTGACACATTCCCTAAGCACTGATTGGTGGGTGACACATTCCCCTAAGCACTGATTGGTGGGTGACACATTCCCCTAAGCACTGATTGGTGGGTGACACATTCCCTAAGCACTGATTGGTGGGTGACACATTCCCTAAGCACTGATTGGTGGGTGACACATTCCCTAAGCACTGATTGGTGGGTGACACATTCCCTGAGCACTGATTGGTGGGTGACACATTCCCTAAGCACTGATTGGTGGGTGACACATTCCCTAAGCACTGATTGGTGGGTGACACATTCCCCTAAGCACTGATTGGTGGGTGACACATTCCCTAAGCACTGATTGGTGGGTGACACATTCCCCTGAGCACTGATTGGTAGGTGACACATTCCCTGAGCACTAATTGGTAGGTGACACATTCCCCTGAGCACTGATTGGTGGGTGACACATTCCCTAAGCACTGATTGGTGGGTGACACATTCCCTAAGCACTGATTGGTGGGTGACACATTCCCCTAAGCACTGATTGGTGGGTGACACATTCCCCTAAGCACTGATTGGTGGGTGACACATTCCCCTAAGCACTGATTGGTGGGTGACACATTCCCCTAAGCACTGATTGGTGGGTGACACATTCCCCTGAGCACTGATTGGTGGGTGACACATTCCCCTAAGCACTGATTGGTGGGTGACACATTCCCCTAAGCACTGATTGGTGGGTGACACATTCCCCTAAGCACTGATTGGTGGGTGACACATTCCCCTAAGCACTGATTGGTGGGTGACACATTCCCCTAAGCACTGATTGGTGGGTGACACATTCCCCTGAGCACTGATTGGTGGGTGACACATTCCCCTGAGCACTGATTGGTGGGTGACACATTCCCTAAGCACTGATTGGTGGGTGACATATTCCCCTAAGCACTGATTGGTGGGTGACACATTTCCCTAAGCACTGATTGGTGGGTGACACATTTCCCTGAGCACTGATTGGTGGGTGACACATTCCCTGAGCACTGATTGGTGGGTGACACATTCCCCTGAGCACTGATTGGTGGGTGACACATTCCCCAACACTGATTGGTGGGTGACACATTCCCTAAGAACTGATTGGTGGGTGACACATTCCCCTAAGCACTGATTGGTGGGTGACACATTCCCCTAAGCACTGATTGGTGGGTGACACATTCCCTGAGCACTGATTGGTGGGTGACACATTCCCCTGAGCACTGATTGGTGGGTGACACATTCCCCTGAGCACTGATTGGTGGGTGACACATTCCCTAAGCACTGATTGGTGGGTGACACATTCCCTAAGCACTGATTGGTGGGTGACACATTCCCTAAGCACTGATTGGTGGGTGACACATTCCCCTAAGCACTGATTGGTGGGTGACACATTTCCCTAAGCACTGATTGGTGGGTGACATATTCCCCTAAGCACTGATTGGTGGGTGACACATTCCCCTGAGCACTGATTGGTGGGTGACATATTCCCCTAAGCACTGATTGGTGGGTGACACATTTCCCTAAGCATCATTCCAAACGTGTGACGGCTGTTGTTGATGGAAGAAGGTGAGGACCAATGCGCAGTGTGGTAAGTGTCCATCTTTATGATAAAATAAATGAGCACTGAACAAAAACAAAGTGAACGAAACAGTTCTGTCTGTTACAGATACCAACACTCAACAGAAAACAATCACCCACAACTCAAGGGTGAAAACAGGCTACCTAAGTATGGTTCTCAATCAGGGACAACGAGTGACAGCTGCCTCTGATTGAGAACCATACCAGGCCAAACACAGAAATCCCCAAATCATAGAAAAAAGAACATAGACTGCCCACCTCAACTCACGCCCTGACCATACTAAAACAAAGACATAACAAAGGAACTCAGGTCAGAACGTGACACGTTGTTGACATTTGTATACAGTTTCTATATTATGAGTGGGAATACTTGGGAATAAATGTCTTAAATTAAAGTCACTCTGAGCAGATTTCCTGGTGTTTTTACCGTCTTATGACAAAACAAATACAATAAAAATGAACATCATTTTTTTGTGGGGAGGGGCGCAGAACTTGGGAGTCACAAATACAACCACCTGCGGGCCAAATTCGGCACGCGGGCAGCCAGTTGGTGAACTTTGACCAAAAGGCTTACTTAAGCCGGTGACAGATTGGAGTTGGTAATTGGAGTGGTGCCAATATATTTTGCATGATGCTTCCTTGACTAGACTACTGACGATATTACACAAAGGTATACAGTAAGGTATTGTGTTTCACACACATGTGGGTTACACATTCCCCTAAGCACTGATTGGTAGGTGACACATTCCCCTAAGCACTGATTGGTAGGTGACACATTCCCCTAAGCACTGATTGGTAGGTGACACATTCCCCTAAGCACTGATTGGTAGGTGACACATTCCCTAAGCACTGATTGGTAGGTGACACATTCCCCTAAGCACTGATTGGTAGGTGACACATTGTATAAGCACTGATTGGTAGGTGACACATTCCCTAAGCACTGATTAGCCTGTGATGACATCATTCCCCTAAGCACTGATTAGCCTGGGTGACATCATTTCCCCTAAGCACTGATTGGTGGGTGACACATTCCCCTAAGCACTGATTGGTGGGTGACACATTCCCCTAAGCACTGATTGGTGGTGCAGGTCCCTAAGAGCTGATTGGTGGTGCAGTCCCCTAAGAGCTACTGTGTAGAAACTGCATACTGCAATACAGGTCGGTTTGAATTGAAACACTAAACTTACTTTTAAAAGGTGAGGATTACACTTTTCTTCCCAACACTGCAAGAAATGTCCACATTACTAAGTTTTTTTGTGTCCCATGAGGGATTTGAACTTACAACCTAAGTTAGATACTCGTCACCTTACCACTGTGAGCAAACTGTCCAGAGTTAGCCTGTGATGCACATCATTGTATTAGCTATATTAGCCTGTGATGCACATCATTGTATTAGCTATATTAGCCTGTGATGCACATCATTGTATTAGCTATATTAGCCTGTGATGCACATCATTGTATTAGCTATATTAGCCTGTGATGCACATCATTGTATTAGCTATATTAGCCTGTGATGCACATCATTGTATTAGCTATATTAGCCTGTGATGCACATCATTGTATTAGCTATATTAGCCTGCCATGCACATCATTGTATTAGCTATATTAGCCTGTGATGCACATCATTGTATTAGCTATATTAGCCTGTGGTGCATTATCAGAGCGTGTGCCAGTGGACACCTGGTTAGTATGATTTTAGTGTGGAAGTGTTGATCAGCCATAACAGTAAAAAAAAAAACACTTCTCACCCTTTAACAGCAGGAGTTTATGAGACAATTAGCATTCAAGCTAACGACTCGTGGTCGTCACAGAGGCGGCACGGGGCCTTTATATTCAAAGTGCGTGCGTGTATAATGCTGTAATAAATACAGTTCTATTGATTTAACGATCAGTAACAAGAGTCCAGTGGAGGTGTGGTGAGTTGGTGGTAATTCACATGAACACTAAGCTACATTACGGTAATAATATTCATTCAGAAGCCATATATTGTCCCCTGTTCATTCAGAAGCCATATAATGTCCCCTGTTCATTCAGAAGCCATATATTGTCCCCTGTTCATTCAGAAGCAATATATTGTCCCCTGTTCATTCAGAAACTATATAATGTCGTCTGTTCATTCAGAAGCCATATAATGTCCCCTGTTCATTCAGAAACTATATAATGTCCCCTGTTCATTCAGAAACAATATAATGTCCCCTGTTCATTCAGAAACTATATAATGTCCCCTGTTCATTCAGAAACAATATAATGTCCCCTGTTCATTCAGAAACTATATAATGTCCCCTGTTCATTCAGAAGCCATATAATGTCCCCTGTTCATTCAGAAACAATATAATGTCCCCTGTTCATTCAGAAACTATATAATGTCCCCTGTTCATTCAGAAACTATATAATGTCCCCTGTTCATTCAGAAACAATATAATGTCCCCTGTTCATTCAGAAACTATATAATGTCTCCTGTTCATTCAGAAGCCATATAATGTCCCCTGTTCATTCAGAAACAATATAATGTCCCCTGTTCATTCAGAAACAATATAATGTCCCCTGTTCATTCAGAAACTATATAATGTCCCCTGTTCATTCAGAAACTATATAATGTCGTCTGTTCTTTCAGAGGCAGGCGCTTTACGTCAAAACCTACTTGAAGGAAACAGTGCTCACTGTTGCCCCCTGGTGGTCAGTCATCTCTCGACTTCCTCAGACATGGATAAACGTTGAATACTGACTTATCACATGTTACCAGGCTGCCGTTTGACCAGAGGCCTATGGAGAGGACTATATATAGAGAATGGGCTGTGGTTTGACCAGAGGCCTATGGAGAGGACTCTATATAGAGAATGGGCTGTGGTTTGACCAGAGGCCTATGAAGAGGACACTATATAGAGAATGGGCTGTGGTTTGACCAGAGGCCTATGAAGAGGACACTATATAGAGAATGGGCTGTGGTTTGACCAGAGGCCTATGAAGAGGACTCTATATAGAGAATGGGCTGTGGTTTGACCAGAGGCCTATGGAGAGGACTCCCTATAGAGAATGGGCTGTGGTTTGACCAGAGGCCTATGAAGAGGACACTATATAGAGAATGGGCTGTGGTTTGACCAGAGGCCTATGAAGAGGACTATATATAGAGAATGGGCTGTGGTTTGACCAGAGGCCTATGGAGAGGACACTATATAGAGAATGGGCTGTGGTTTGACCAGAGGCCTATGAAGAGGACACTATATAGAGAATGGAGGGATCCATGGTATTTCATGATCTGAACCATCTGATTCATCTTCGGGAACCCATCCGATTCACCTTCGGGAACCCGTCCGATTCACCTTCGGGAACCCGTCCGATTCATCTTCGGGAATCCGTCCGATTCATCTTCGGGAACCCGTCCGATTCATCTTCGGGAACCCGTCCGATTCATCTTCGGGAATCCGTCCGATTCATCTTCGGGAATCCGTCCGATTCATCTTCGGGAATCCGTCCGATTCATCTTCGGGAACCCGACCAATTCATCTTCGGGAACCCGTCCGACCGATTCATCTTCGGGAACCCGTCCGACCGATTCATCTTCGGGAATCCGTCCGATTCATCTTCGGGAACCCGTCCGACCGATTCATCTTCGGGAACCCGTCTGACCGATTCATCTTCGGGAACCCGTCCGATTCATCTTCGGGAACCCGTCCGACTCATCTTCGGGAATCACTGTTCTTCCACGTTATATTCTTCCTTTCCCTCTCACACCAGTGTGGGTACAGCGCTAACACAATGGTGCCGTGTGTGTGTGTGTGTGTGTGTGTGTGTGTGTGTGTGTGTGTGTGTGTGTGTGTGTGTGTGTGTGTGTGTGTGTGTGTGTGTGTGTGTGTGTGTGTGTGTGTGTGTTCAAGCATTGTCTGTTAACTCGACTTTAATAGGCAGTGATACCGAATTAAAATCACACAGCTATACTAGTGTACGCTGCGACACTGTTTGTGTGTAAGGCACCGGTAAGGGGAATGCAATTACACTAGTCAAGTACCAACCATAAAAGAAGCTTAACAGACCAACACACACCCTCTACTGCATTACATAATAACATGTGAGAGAGGGACGGAGAGATGGAGAGAGAGGGATGGAGAGATGGAGAGAGAGGGATGGAGAGATGGAGAGAGAGGGATGGAGAGAGGGACGGAGAGATGGAGAGAGAGGGATGGAGAGATGTGGAGAGATGGAGAAAGAGAGAGGGATGGAGAGATGGAGAGAGAGGGATGGAGAGATAGAGAGGGATGGAGAGAGAGAGGGATGGAGAGAGAGAGTGATGGAGAGATGGAGAGAGAGGGATGGAGAGATGGAGAGAGGAGAGAGGGATGGAGAGATGGAGAGAGGGATGGAGAGATGGAGAGAGAGAGGGATGGAGAGATGGAGAGAGAGAGAGGGATGGAGGAGAGGGATGGAGAGATAGAGAGAGAGGGATGGAGAGATGGAGAGAGAGAGGGATGGAGAGAGAGGGATGGATGGAGAGGGATGGAGAGAGGGATGGAGAGATGGAGAGATGGAGAGGGATGGAGAGATGGAGAGAGAGGGATGGAGAGATGGAGAGAGGGATGGAGATGGAGAGAGAGGGATGGAGAGATGGAGGGATGGAGAGAGAGGGATGGAGAGATGGAGAGAGAGTGATGGAGAGATAGAGAGAGAGGGATGGAGAGATGGAGAGGGAGGGATGGAGAGAGGGATGGAGAGATGGAGAGAGAGAGGGATGGAGATATGAGAGAGGGATGGAGAGAGAGGGATGGAGAGATGGGAGAGAGGGATGGAGAGAGAGAGAGGGATGGAGAGATGGAGAGAGAGGGATGGAGAGAGGGATGGAGAGATGGAGAGAGAGGGATGGAGAGATAGAGAGAGAGGGATGGAGAGATGGAGAGAGAGGGATGGAGAGATGGAGAGAGAGGGATGGAGAGATGGAGAGAGAGAGAGAGAGAGAGAGAGAGAGAGAGAGAGAGAGAGGGATGGAGAGAGAGGGATGGAGAGATAGAGAGAGAGGGATGGAGAGATGGAGAGAGAGGGATGGAGAGATGGAGAGAGAGGGATGGAGAGACACATAAGCCTCAGCATGGTAGCAACACATGACAACACACCATGGTAGCAACAAACATGGCAACACAACATGGTAGCAACACAACATGGCAACACAACATGGTAGCAACACAGCATGGTAGCAACACAACATCACAACAACATGGTAACAACACAACATGGTAACAACACAACATGGTAACAACACAACATGGTAACAACACAATATGGTAACAACACAACATGGTAACAACACAACATGACAACAACATGGTAACAACATGGTAACAACACAACATGGTAACAACATGGTAACAACATAGTAACAACATGGTAACAACATAGTAACAGCATGGTAACAACACAACATGGTAACAACATGGTAACAACACAACATGGTAACAATACAACATGGTAACAACATGGTAACAACACAACATGACAACAACATGGTAACAACATGGTAACAACACAACATGGTAACAACACAAAATGGTAACAACACAACATGGTAACAACACAACATGACAACAACACAACATGGTAACAACACAACATGGTAACAACACAACATGACAACAACACAACATGGTAACAACACAACATGGTAACAACACAACATGGTAACAACACAACATGGTAACAACATTGTAACAACATGGTAACAACACAACATGGTAACAACACAATATGGTAACAACACAACATGGTAACAACATGGTAACAACACAACATGACAACAGCATGGTAACAGCATGGTAACAACACAACATGGTAACAACACAATATGGTAACAACACAACATGGTAACAACATGGTAACAACATGGTAACAACATGGTAACAACACAACATGACAACAACACAATATGGTAACAACACAACATGTTAACAACATGGTAACAACACAACATGACAACAACATGGTAACAACATGGTAACAACACAACATGACAACAGCATGGTAACAGCATGGTAACAACACAACATGGTAACAACACAATATGGTAACAACACAACATGGTAACAACATGGTAACAACACAACATGACAACAACATGGTAACAACATGGTAACAACATGGTAACAACACAACATGACAACAACACAACATGGTAACAACACAACATGACAACAGCATGGTAACAACACATGACAACAACATGGTAACAACATGGTAACAACATAGTAACAACATGGTAACAACATGGTAACAACACAACATGGTAACAACATGGTAACAACATAGTAACAACATGGTAACAACATAGTAACAGCATGGTAACAACACAACATGGTAACAACATGGTAACAACATAGTAACAGCATGGTAACAACATGGTAACAACACAACATGACAACAGCATGGTAACAACACAACATGACAACAGCATGACAACAGCATGGTAACAACACAACATGACAACAGCATGACAACAGCATGGTAACAACACAACATGACAACAGCATGGTAACAACACAACATGACAACAGCATGGTAACAACACAACATGGTAACAACATGGTAACAGCATGGTAACAGCATGGTAACAACACAACATGACAACAGCATGGTAACAACATGGTAACAACACAGCATGGTAACAACACAGCATGGTAACAACATAGTAACAACACAGCATGGTAACAACACAGCATGGTAACAACATAGTAACAACACAGCATGGTAACAACACAACATGACAACAGCATGACAACAGCATGGTAACAACACAACATGACAGTAGCATCGTAACAACACAACATGACAACAGCATGGTAACAACACAACATGACAACAGCATGGTAACAACACAACATGACAACAGCATGGTAACAACACAACATGACAACAGCATGGTAACAACACAACATGGTAACAACATGGTAACAACACAACATGGTAACAACACAACATGGTAACAACACAACATGACAACAACTTGGTAACAACACAACATGGTAACAACATGGTAACAACACAACATTGTAACAACACAACATGGTAACAACACAACATGGTAACAACATGGTAACAACATGGTAACAACACAACATGGTAACAACACAACATGGTAACAACATGGTAACAACACAACATGACAACAACATGGTAACAACACAATATGGTAACAACACAGCATGGTAACAACATAGTAACAACACAGCATGGTAACAACACAACATGACAACAGCATGACAACAGCATGGTAACAACACAACATGACAACAGCATGGTAACAACACAACATGACAACAGCATGGTAACAACACAACATGACAACAGCATGGTAACAACACAACATGACAACAGCATCGTAACAACACAACATGACAACAGCATGGTAACAACACAACATGACAACAGCATGGTAACAACACGGTAACAACATGGTAACAACATGGTAACAACACAACATGGTAACAACATGGTAACAACACAACATGGTAACAACATGGTAACAACATGGTAACAACACAACATGGTAACAACATGACAACAGCATGGTAACAACATGGTAACAACACAAAATGGTAACAACACAACATGGTAACAACATGGTAACAACATGGTAACAACATGGTAACAACACAACATGGTAACAACATGGTAACAACACAACATGGTAACAACACATCATGGTAACAACATAGTAACAACACAGCATGGTAACAACACAACATGACAACAGCATGACAACAGCATGGTAACAACACAACATGACAACAGCATGGTAACAACACAACATGACAACAGCATGGTAACAACACAACATGACAACAGCATGGTAACAACACAACATGACAACAGCATGGTAACAACACAACATGACAACAGTATGGTAACAACACAACATGGTAACAACATGGTAACAACACAACATGGTAACAACATGGTAACAACACAACATGGTAACAACACAACATGGTAACAACATGGTAACAACACAACATGGTAACAGCACAACATGGTAACAACATGGTAACAACACAACATGGTAACAACACAACATGGTAACAACACAACATGGTAACAACACAACATGGTAACAACATGGTAACAACATGGTAACAACACAACATGGTAACAACATGGTAACAACACAACATGGTAACAACACAACATGGTAACAACATGGTAACAACACAACATGGTAACAGCACAACATGGTAACAACACAACATGGTAACAACACAACATGGTAACAACACAACATGGTAACAACATGGTAACAACATGGTAACAACACAACATGGTAACACCACAACATGGTAACAACATGGTAACAACATGGTAACAACACAACATGGTAACAACACAACATGGTAACAACATGGTAACAACATGGTAACAACACAACATGGTAACAACATGGTAACAACACAACATGGTAACAACACAACATGGTAACAGCATGGTAACAACATGGTAACAACACAACATGGTAACAACATGGTAACAACATGGTAACAACATGGTAACAACACAACATGGTAACAACACAACATGGTAACAACACAACATGGTAACAACACAACATGGTAACAACATGGTAACAACACAACATGGTAACAGCACAACATGGTAACAACACAACATGGTAACAACACAACATGGTAACAACACAACATGGTAACAACACAACATGGTAACAACATGGTAACAACATGGTAACAACATGGTAACAAAACAACATGGTAACAACACAACATGGTAACAACATGGTAACAACATGGTAACAACACAACATGGTAACAACACAATATGGTAACAACGCAACATGGTAACAACATGGTAACAACACAACATGACAACAGCATGGTAACAGCATGGTAACAACACAACATGGTAACAACACAATATGGTAACAACACAACATGGTAACAACATGGTAACAACATGGTAACAACATGGTAACAACACAACATGACAACAACATGGTAACAACACAACATGACAACAACACAATATGGTAACAACACAACATGTTAACAACATGGTAACAACACAACATGACAACAACATGGTAACAACATGGTAACAGCATGGTAACAACACAACATGACAACAGCATGGTAACAACACAACATGACAACAACATGGTAACAACATGGTAACAACATGGTAACAACACAACATGGTAACAACATGGTAACAACATGGTAACAACATGGTAACAACACAACATGGTAACAACACAACATGGTAACAACACAACATGGTAACAACACAACATGGTAACAACACAGCATGGTAACAACATGGTAACAACATGGTAACAACACAACATGACAACAGCATGGTAACAACACAACATGACAACAGCATGACAACAGCATGGTAACAACACAACATGACAACAGCATGGTAACAACACAACATGACAACAGCATGGTAACAACACAACATGACAACAGCATGGTAACAACACAACATGACAACAGCATGGTAACAACACAACATGACAACAGCATGGTAACAACACAACATGACAACAGCATGGTAACAACACAACATGACAACAGCATGGTAACAACACAACATGGTAACAACATGGTAACAACACAACATGGTAACAACACAACATGGTAACAACACAACATGACAACAACTTGGTAACAACACAACATGGTAACAACATGGTAACAACACAACATTGTAACAACACAACATGGTAACAACACAACATGGTAACAACATGGTAACAACATGGTAACAACACAACATGGTAACAACACAACATGGTAACAACATGGTAACAACACAACATGACAACAACATGGTAACAACACAACATGGTAACAACACAGCATGGTAACAACATAGTAACAACACAGCATGGTAACAACACAACATGACAACAGCATGACAACAGCATGGTAACAACACAACATGACAACAGCATGGTAACAACACAACATGACAACAGCATGGTAACAACACAACATGACAACAGCATGGTAACAACACAACATGACAGTAGCATCGTAACAACACAACATGACAACAGCATGGTAACAACACAACATGACAACAGCATGGTAACAACACGGTAACAACATGGTAACAACACAACATGGTAACAACACAACATGGTAACAACATGGTAACAACACAACATGGTAACAACATGGTAACAACATGGTAACAACACAACATGGTAACAACACAACATGGTAACAGCATGGTAACAACATGGTAACAACACAACATGGTAACAACATGGTAACAACATGGTAACAACATGGTAACAACACAACATGGTAACAACACAACATGGTAACAACATGGTAACAACATGGTAACAACACAGCATGGTAACAACATAGTAACAACACAGCATGGTAACAACACAACATGACAACAGCATGACAACAGCATGGTAACAACACAACATGACAACAGCATGGTAACAACACAACATGACAACAGCATGGTAACAACACAACATGACAACAGCATGGTAACAACACAACATGACAACAGCATGGTAACAACACAACATGACAACAGCATGGTAACAACACAACATGACAACAGTATGGTAACAACATGGTAACAACATGGTAACAACACAACATGGTAACAACATGGTAACAACACAACATGGTAACAACACAACATGGTAACAACATGGTAACAACACAACATGGTAACAGCACAACATGGTAACAACATGGTAACAGCACAACATGGTAACAACACAACATGGTAACAACACAACATGGTAACAACACAACATGGTAACAGCATGGTAACAACATGGTAACAACACAACATGGTAACAACATGGTAACAACACAACATGGTAACAACACAACATGGTAACAACATGGTAACAACACAACATGGTAACAGCACAACATGGTAACAACACAACATGGTAACAACACAACATGGTAACAACACAACATGGTAACAACATGGTAACAACATGGTAACAACACAACATGGTAACACCACAACATGGTAACAGCATGGTAACAACATGGTAACAACACAACATGGTAACAACACAACATGGTAACAACATGGTAACAATATGGTAACAACACAACATGGTAACAACATGGTAACAACACAACATGGTAACAACACAACATGGTAACAACATGGTAACAACATGGTAACAACACAACATGGTAACAACATGGTAACAACATGGTAACAACACAACATGGTAACAACACAACATGGTAACAACACAACATGGTAACAACACAACATGGTAACAACATGGTAACAACACAACATGGTAACAACATGGTAACAACACAACATGGTAACAACACAACATGGTAACAACACAACATGGTAACAACACAACATGGTAACAACATGGTAACAACATGGTAACAACACAACATGGTAACAACACAACATGGTAACAACACAACATGGTAACAACATGGTAACAACATGGTAACAACACAACATGGTAACAACACAATATGGTAACAACGCAACATGGTAACAACATGGTAACAACACAACATGACAACAGCATGGTAACAGCATGGTAACAACACAACATGGTAACAACACAATATGGTAACAACACAACATGGTAACAACATGGTAACAACATGGTAACAACATGGTAACAACACAACATGACAACAACATGGTAACAACACAACATGACAACAACACAATATGGTAACAACACAACATGTTAACAACATGGTAACAACACAACATGACAACAACATGGTAACAACATGGTAACAGCATGGTAACAACACAACATGACAACAGCATGGTAACAACACAACATGACAACAACATGGTAACAACATGGTAACAACATGGTAACAACACAACATGGTAACAACATGGTAACAACATGGTAACAACATGGTAACAACACAACATGGTAACAACACAACATGGTAACAACACAACATGGTAACAACACAACATGGTAACAACACAGCATGGTAACAACATGGTAACAACATGGTAACAACACAACATGACAACAGCATGGTAACAACACAACATGACAACAGCATGACAACAGCATGGTAACAACACAACATGACAACAGCATGGTAACAACACAACATGACAACAGCATGGTAACAACACAACATGGTAACAACATGGTAACAGCATGGTAACAGCATGGTAACAACACAACATGACAACAGCATGGTAACAACACAACATGACAACAGCATGGTAACAACACAACATGACAACAGTATGGTAACAACACAACATGACAACAGCATGGTAACAACACAACATGGTAACAACATGGTAACAGCATGGTAACAGCATGGTAACAACACAACATGACAACAGCATGGTAACAACACAACATGACAACAGCATGGTAACAACACAACATGACAACAGCATGGTAACAACACAACATGACAACAGCATGGTAACAACACAACATGACAACAGCATGGTAACAACACAACATGACAACAGCATGACAACAGCATGGTAACAACACAACATGACAACAGCATGGTAACAACACAACATGACAACAGCATGGTAACAACACAACATGGTAACAACATGGTAACAGCATGGTAACAGCATGGTAACAACACAACATGACAACAGCATGGTAACAACACAACATGACAACAGCATGGTAACAACACAACATGACAACAGCATGGTAACAACACAACATGGTAACAACATGGTAACAGCATGGTAACAACACAACATGACAACAGCATGGTAACAACACAACATGACAACAGCATGGTAACAACACAACATGACAACAGTATGGTAACAACATGGTAACAAAATGGTAACAACACAACATGGTAACAACATGGTAACAACACAACATAGTAACAACACAGCATGGTAACAACATAGTAACAACACAGCATGGTAACAACACAGCATGGTAACAACATGGTAACAACACAACATGGTAACAACATGGTAACAACACAACATGGTAACAACACAACATGGTAACAACACAACATGGTAACAGCATGGTAACAACATGGTAACAACACAACATGGTAACAACATGGTAACAACACAACATGGTAACAACACAACATGGTAACAACACAACATGGTAACAACACAACATGGTAACAACACAACATGGTAACAACACAACATGGTAACAACATGGTAACAACATGGTAACAACACAACATGGTAACAACACAACATGGTAACAGCATGGTAACAACATGGTAACAACACAACATGGTAACAACACAACATGGTAACAACATGGTAACAACATGGTAACAACACAACATGGTAACAACATGGTAACAACACAACATGGTAACAACACAACATGGTAACAACATGGTAACAACATGGTAACAACACAACATGGTAACAACATGGTAACAACACAACATGGTAACAACACAACATGGTAACAACATGGTAACAACACAACATGGTAACAACACAACATGGTAACAACACAACATGGTAACAACACAACATGGTAACAACACAACATGGTAACAACATGGTAACAACATGGTAACAACACAACATGGTAACAACACAACATGGTAACAACACAACATGGTAACAACATGGTAACAACATGGTAACAACACAACATGGTAACAAACAATATGGTAACAACGCAACATGGTAACAACATGGTAACAACACAACATGGTAACAACATGGTAACAACATGGTAACAACATGGTAACAACACAACATGACAACAACATGGTAACAACACAACATGACAACAACACAATATGGTAACAACACAACATGTTAACAACATGGTAACAACACAACATGACAACAACATGGTAACAACATGGTAACAGCATGGTAACAACACAACATGACAACAGCATGGTAACAACACAACATGACAACAACATGGTAACAACATGGTAACAACATGGTAACAACACAACATGGTAACAACATGGTAACAACATGGTAACAACATGGTAACAACACAACATGGTAACAACACAACATGGTAACAACACAACATGGTAACAACACAACATGGTAACAACACATGGTAACAACACAGCATGGTAACAACATGGTAACAACACATGGTAACAACACAACATGACAACAGCATGGTAACAACACAACATGACAACAGCATGGTAACAACACAACATGACAACAGCATGGTAACAACACAGCATGGTAACAACATAGTAACAGCATGGTAACAGCATGGTAACAACACAGCATGGTAACAACATAGTAACAACACAGCATGGTAACAACACAGCATGACAACAGCATGGTAACAACACAGCATGGTAACAACACAGCATGGTAACAACATAGTAACAACACAGCATGGTAACAACACAGCATGGTAACAACATAGTAACAACACAGCATGGTAACAACACAGCATGAAAACAGCATGGTAACAGCATGGTAACAACACAACATGACAACAGCATGGTAACAAACACAACATGACAACAGCATGGTAACAACACAACATGGTAACAGCATGGTAACAACACAACATGACAACAGCATGGTAACAACACAACATGACAACAGCATGGTAACAACACGGTAACAACACAACATGGTAACAGCATGGTAACAACACAACATGGTAACAACATGGTAACAACACAACATGGTAACAACACAACATGGTAACAACACAACAACACAACATTGTAACAACACAACATGGTAACAACATGGTAACAACATGGTAACAACACAACATGGTAACAACACAACATGGTAACAGCATGGTAACAACATGGTAACAACACAACATGGTAACAACACAACATGGTAACAACATGGTAACAACACAACATGGTAACAACACAACATGGTAACAGCATGGTAACAACATGGTAACAACACAACATGGTAACAACACAACATGGTAACAGCATGGTAACAACATGGTAACAACACAACATGGTAACAACATGGTAACAACACAACATGGTAACAACACAACATGGTAACAACACAACATGGTAACAACACAACATGGTAACAACACAACATGGTAACAACACAACATGGTAACAACATGGTAACAACATGGTAACAACACAACATGGTAACAACACAACATGGTAACAACATGGTAACAACATGGTAACAACACAACATGGTAACAACACAACATGGTAACAACATGGTAACAACATGGTAACAACACAACATGGTAACAACATGGTAACAACACAACATGGTAACAACACAACATGGTAACAACATGGTAACAACATGGTAACAACACAACATGGTAACAACATGGTAACAACACAACATGGTAACAACACAACATGGTAACAACATGGTAACAACACAACATGGTAACAACACAACATGGTAACAACACAACATGGTAACAACACAACATGGTAACAACACAACATGGTAACAACACAACATGGTAACAACATGGTAACAACATGGTAACAACACAACATGGTAACAACACAACATGGTAACAACACAACATGGTAACAACATGGTAACAACATGGTAACAACACAACATGGTAACAACACAACATGGTAACAGCATGGTAACAACATGGTAACAACACAACATGGTAACAACACAACATGGTAACAACATGGTAACAACATGGTAACAACACAACATGGTAACAACATGGTAACAACACAACATGGTAACAACACAACATGGTAACAACATGGTAACAACATGGTAACAACACAACATGGTAACAACATGGTAACAACACAACATGGTAACAACACAACATGGTAACAACATGGTAACAACACAACAACAGCACAACATGGTAACAACACAACATGGTAACAACACAACATGATAACAACACAACATGGTAACAACACAACATGGTAACAACATGGTAACAACATGGTAACAACACAACATGGTAACAACACAACATGGTAACAACACAGCATGGTAACAACATAGTAACAACATGGTAACAACACAACATGGTAACAACACAGCATGGTAACAACACAACATGGTAACAACATGGTAACAACACAACATGGTAACAACATGGTAACAACATGGTAACAACATGGTAACAACACAACATGACAACAACATGGTAACAACACAACATGACAACAACACAACATGGTAACAACACAACATGTTAACAACATGGTAACAACACAACATGACAACAACATGGTAACAACATGGTAACAGCATGGTAACAACACAACATGACAACAACATGGTAACAACACAACATGACAACAGCATGGTAACAACATGGTAACAACATGGTAACAACACAACATGACAACAGCATGGTAACAACATGGTAACAACATGGTAACAACACAACATGGTAACAACACAACATGGTAACAACACAACATGGTAACAACATGACAACAGCATGGTAACAACACATGGTAACAACACAGCATGGTAACAACATGGTAACAACATGGTAACAACACAACATGACAACAGCATGGTAACAACACAACATGACAACAGCATGGTAACAACACAACATGACAACAGCATGGTAACAACACAACATGGTAACAACATGGTAACAGCATGGTAACAGCATGGTAACAACACAACATGACACACATGGTAACAACATGGTAACAACACAGCATGGTAACAACACAACATGACAACAGCATGGTAACAACACAGCATGGTAACAACACAGCATGGTAACAACATAGTAACAACACAGCATGGTAACAACACAGCATGGTAACAACATGTAACAAACAGCATGGTAACAAACAACATGAAAAACATGACAACAGCATGGTAACAACACAACATGACAACAGCATGGTAACAACACAACATGACAACAGCATGGTAACAAACAACATGGTAACAGCATGGTAACAACACAACATGACAACAGCATGGTAACAACACAACATGACAACAGCATGGTAACAACACGGTAACAACACAACATGGTAACAGCATGGTAACAACACAACATGGTAACAACATGGTAACAACACAACATGGTAACAACACAACATGGTAACAACATGGTAACAACACAACATGTAACAACACAACATGGTAACAACATGGTAACAACATGGTAACAACACAACATGGTAACAACACAACATGGTAACAGCATGGTAACAACATGGTAACAACACAACATGGTAACAACACAACATGGTAACAACATGGTAACAACACAACATGGTAACAACACAACATGGTAACAGCATGGTAACAACATGGTAACAACACAACATGGTAACAACATGGTAACAACATGGTAACAACACAACATGACAACAACATGGTAACAACACAATTGGTAAGTCAACCTGGTAAGAGCAACTAAAACTTAAATGTAATGTAAATGTAACAACATGGTAACAACACAACATGACAACAACATGGTAACAACACAACATGGTAACAACACAACATGGTAACAACATGGTAACAATATGGTAACAACACAACATGGTAACAACATGGTAACAACACAACATGGTAACAACACAACATGGTAACAACATGGTAACAACATGGTAACAACACAACATGGTAACAACATGGTAACAACACAACATGGTAACAACACAACATGGTAACAACATGGTAACAACACAACATGGTAACAGCACAACATGGTAACAACACAACATGGTAACAACACAACATGGTAACAAACAACATGGTAACAACACAACATGGTAACAACATGGTAACAACATGGTAACAACACAACATGGTAACAACACAACATGGTAACAACACAACATGGTAACAACATGGTAACAACATGGTAACAACACAACATGGTAACAACACAACATGGTAACAGCATGGTAACAACATGGTAACAACACAACATGGTAACAACACAACATGGTAACAACATGGTAACAATATGGTAACAACACAACATGGTAACAACATGGTAACAACACAACATGGTAACAACACAACATGGTAACAACATGGTAACAACATGGTAACAACACAACATGGTAACAACATGGTAACAACACAACATGGTAACAACACAACATGGTAACAACATGGTAACAACACAACATGGTAACAGCACAACATGGTAACAACACAACATGGTAACAACACAACATGGTAACAACACAACATGGTAACAACACAACATGGTAACAACATGGTAACAACATGGTAACAACACAACATGGTAACAACACAACATGGTAACAACACAACATGGTAACAACATGGTAACAACATGGTAACAACACAACATGGTAACAACACAATATGGTAACAACGCAACATGGTAACAACATGGTAACAACACAACATGGTAACAACATGGTAACAACATGGTAACAACATGGTAACAACACAACATGACAACAACATGGTAACAACACAACATGACAACAACACAACATGGTAACAACACAACATGTTAACAACATGGTAACAACACAACATGACAACAACATGGTAACAACATGGCAACAGCATGGTAACAACACAACATGACAACAGCATGGTAACAACACAACATGACAACAACATGGTAACAACATGGTAACAACATGGTAACAACACAACATGGTAACAACATGGTAACAACATGGTAACAACATGGTAACAACACAACATGGTAACAAACAACATGGTAACAACACAACATGGTAACAACACAACATGGTAACAACACATGGTAACAACACAGCATGGTAACAACATGGTAACAACATGGTAACAACACAACATGACAACAGCATGGTAACAACACAACATGACAACAGCATGGTAACAACACAACATGACAACAGCATGGTAACAACACAGCATGGTAACAACATAGTAACAGCACAGCATGGTAACAACACAGCATGACAACAGCATGGTAACAACATGGTAACAACACAGCATGGTAACAACACAGCATGACAACAGCATGGTAACAACACAGCATGGTAACAACACAGCATGGTAACAACATAGTAACAACACAGCATGGTAACAACACAGCATGGTAACAACATAGTAACAACACAGCATGGTAACAACACAACATGACAACAGCATGACAACAGCATGGTAACAACACAACATGACAACAGCATGGTAACAACACAACATGACAACAGCATGGTAACAACACAACATGGTAACAGCATGGTAACAACACAACATGACAACAGCATGGTAACAACACAACATGACAACAGCATGGTAACAACACGGTAACAACACAACATGGTAACAGCATGGTAACAACACAACATGGTAACAACATGGTAACAACACAACATGGTAACAACACAACATGGTAACAACATGGTAACAACACAACATGTAACAACACAACATGGTAACAACATGGTAACAACATGGTAACAACACAACATGGTAACAACACAACATGGTAACAGCATGGTAACAACATGGTAACAACACAACATGGTAACAACACAACATGGTAACAACATGGTAACAACACAACATGGTAACAACACAACATGGTAACAGCATGGTAACAACATGGTAACAACACAACATGGTAACAACATGGTAACAACATGGTAACAACACAACATGACAACAACATGGTAACAACGACCAATTTGTAAGTCGCTCTGGATAAGAGCGTCTGCTAAATGACTTAAATGTAATGTAAATGTAACAACATGGTAACAACACAACATGACAACAACATGGTAACAACACAATATGGTAACAACACAACATGACAACAACTTGGTAACAACACAACATGGTAACAACATGGTAACAACACAACATTGTAACAACATGGTAACAACATGGTAACAACACAACATGGTAACAACACAACATGGTAACAGCATGGTAACAACATGGTAACAACACAACATGGTAACAACACAACATGGTAACAACACAACATGGTAACAACATGGTAACAACACAACATTGTAACAACATGGTAACAACATGGTAACAACACAACATGGTAACAACACAACATGGTAACAGCATGGTAACAACATGGTAACAACACAACATGACAACAACATGGTAACAACACAACATGACAACAACACAATATGGTAACAACACAACATGTTAACAACATGGTAACAACACAACATGACAACAACATGGTAACAACATGGTAACAGCATGGTAACAACACAACATGACAACAGCATGGTAACAACACAACATGACAACAGCATGGTAACAACACAACATGACAACAGCATGGTAACAACACAACATGACAACAGTATGGTAACAACACGGTAACAACACAACATGGTAACAGCATGGTAACAACACAACATGGTAACAACATGGTAACAACACAACATGGTAACAACACAACATGGTAACAACATGGTAACAACACAACATGACAACAACATGGTAACAACACAATATGGTAACAACACAACATGACAACAACTTGGTAACAACACAACATGGTAACAACATGGTAACAACACAACATTGTAACAACACAACATGGTAACAACACAACATGGTAACAACATGGTAACAACATGGTAACAACACAACATGGTAACAACACAACATGGTAACAGCATGGTAACAACATGGTAACAACACAACATGGTAACAACACAACATGGTAACAACATGGTAACAACATGGTAACAACACAACATGACAACAACATGGTAACACAACATGACAACAACACAATATGGTAACAACACAACATGTTAACAACATGGTAACAACACAACATGACAACAACATGGTAACAACATGGTAACAGCATGGTAACAACACAACATGACAACAGCATGGTAACAACACAACATGACAACAACATGGTAACAACATGGTAACAACATGGTAACAACATGGTAACAACATGGTAACAACACAACATGGTAACAACATGGTAACAACACAGCATGGTAACAACATAGTAACAACACAGCATGGTAACAACACAGCATGGTAACAACACAACATAGTAACAACACAGCATGGTAACAACATGGTAACAACATGGTAACAACACAACATGACAACAGCATGGTAACAACACAACATGACAACAGCATGACAACAGCATGGTAACAACACAACATGACAACAGCATGACAACAGCATGGTAACAACACAACATGACAACAGCATGGTAACAACACAGCATGGTAACAACACAGCATGGTAACAACATAGTAACAACACAGCATGGTAACAACACAGCATGGTAACAACATAGTAACAACACAGCATGGTAACAACACAACATGACAACAGCATGACAACAGCATGGTAACAACACAACATGACAACAGCATGGTAACAACACAACATGACAACAGCATGGTAACAACACAACATGACAACAGCATGGTAACAACACTGTAACAACATGGTAACAACACGGTAACAACACAACATGGTAACAACATGCTAACAACACAACATGGTAACAACACAACATGGTAACAACATGGTAACAACACAAAATGGTAACAACATGGTAACAACATGGTAACAACACAACATGACAACAACTTGGTAACAACACAACATGGTAACAACATGGTAACAACACAACATTGTAACAACACAACATGGTAACAACACAACATGGTAACAACATGGTAACAACATGGTAACAACACAACATGGTAACAACACAACATGGTAACAGCATGGTAACAACACAACATGGTAACAACACAACATGGTAACAACATGGTAACAACATGGTAACAACACAACATGGTAACAACATGGTAACAACACAACATGGTAACAACACAACATGGTAACAACATGGTAACAACATGGTAACAACACAACATGGTAACAACATGGTAACAACACAACATGGTAACAACACAACATGGTAACAACACAACATGGTAACAACATGGTAACAACACAACATGGTAACAACACAACATGGTAACAACACAACATGGTAACAACACAACATGGTAACAACACAACATGGTAACAACACAACATGGTAACAACACAACATGGTAACAACACAACATGGTAACAACACAGCATGGTAACAACATGGTAACAACACAACATGGTAACAACATGGTAACAACACAACATGGTAACAACACAGCATGGTAACAACATGGTAACAACACAACATGGTAACAACACAACATGGTAACAACACAACATGGTAACAACACAACATGGTAACAACATGGTAACAACATGGTAACAACACAGCATGGTAACAACATGGTAACAACATAGTAACAACACAGCATGGTAACAACACAACATGGTAACAGCATGGTAACAACATGGTAACAACACAATATGGTAACAACACAACATGGTAACAACATGGTAACAATATGGTAACAACACAACATGGTAACAACATGGTAACAATATGGTAACAACACAACATGGTAACAACATGGTAACAACACAACATGGTAACAACACAACATGGTAACAACATGGTAACAACATGGTAACAACACAACATGGTAACAACATGGTAACAACACAACATGGTAACAACACAACATGGTAACAGCACAACATGGTAACAACACAACATGGTAACAACACAACATGGTAACAACACAACATGGTAACAACATGGTAACAACACAACATGGTAACAACACAACATGGTAACAACATGGTAACAACATGGTAACAACACAACATGGTAACAACACAACATGGTAACAACGCAACATGGTAACAACATGGTAACAACACAACATGACAACAGCATGGTAACAGCATGGTAACAACACAACATGGTAACAACACAACATGGTAACAACACAACATGGTAACAACATGGTAACAACACAACATGACAACAACATGGTAACAACACAACATGACAACAACACAATATGGTAACAACACAACATGTTAACAACATGGTAACAACACAACATGACAACAACATGGTAACAACATGGTAACAGCATGGTAACAACACAACATGACAACAGCATGGTAACAACACAACATGGTAACAACACAACATGACAACAACATGGTAACAACATGGTAACAACACAACATGGTAACAACATGGTAACAACATAGTAACAGCATGGTAACAACACAACATGGTAACAACATGGTAACAACATAGTAACAGCATGGTAACAACATGGTAACAACACAACATGACAACAGCATGGTAACAACACAACATGACAACAGCATGACAACAGCATGGTAACAACACAACATGACAACAGCATGACAACAGCATGGTAACAACACAACATGACAACAGCATGGTAACAACACAACATGGTAACAACATGGTAACAGCATGGTAACAACATGGTAACAACACAACATGACAACAGCATGGTAACAACATGGTAACAACACAGCATGGTAACAACACAGCATGGTAACAACATAGTAACAACACAGCATGGTAACAACACAGCATGGTAACAACATAGTAACAACACAGCATGGTAACAACACAGCATGGTAACAACATAGTAACAACACAGCATGGTAACAACACAACATGACAACAGCATGACAACAGCATGGTAACAACACAACATGACAGTAGCATCGTAACAACACAACATGACAACAGCATGGTAACAACACAACATGACAACAGCATGGTAACAACACAACATGACAACAGCATGGTAACAACACAACATGACAACAGCATGGTAACAACACAGTAACAACACAACATGGTAACAGCATGGTAACAACACAACATGGTAACAACATGGTAACAACACAACATGGTGACAACACAACATGGTAACAACATGGTAACAACATGGTAACAACACAACATGACAACAACATGGTAACAACACAACATGACAACAACATGGTAACAACACAATATGGTAACAACACAACATGACAACAACTTGGTAACAACACAACATGTTAACAACATGGTAACAACACAACATGGTAACAACACAACATGGTAACAACACAACATGGTAACAACATGGTAACAACATGGTAACAACACAACATGGTAACAACACAACATGGTAACAGCATGGTAACAACATGGTAACAACACAACATGGTAACAACACAACATGGTAACAACACAACATGGTAACAACACAACATGGTAACAACATGGTAACAACACAACATGGTAACAACATGGTAACAACACAACATGGTAACAACATGGTAACAACACAACATGGTAACAACACAACATGGTAACAACACAACATGGTAACAACACAACATGGTAACAACACAACATGGTAACAACATGGTAACAACACAACATGGTAACAACACAACATGGTAACAACACAACATGGTAACAACACAACATGGTAACAACACAACATGGTAACAACACAACATGGTAACAGCATGGTAACAAACAACATATTATTTTATTTATTTATGGTAACAACACAACATGGTAACAACATGGTAACAACACAACATGACAACAGCATGGTAACAACATGGTAACAACACAAAATGGTAACAACACAACATGGTAACAACACAACATGGTAACAACACAACATGGTAACAGCATGGTAACAACATGGTAACAACACAACATATTATTTTATTTATTTATGGTAACAACACAACATGGTAACAACATGGTAACAACACAACATGGTAACAGCATGGTAACAGCATGGTAACAACATGGTAACAACATGGTAACAACACAACATGACAACAACATGGTAACAACACAACATGACAACAGCATGGTAACAACACAACATGGTAACAACATGGTAACAACACAACATGGTAACAACACAACATGGTAACAACATGGTAACAACACAACATGACAACAACATGGTAACAACACAATATGGTAACAACACAACATGACAACAACATGGTAACAACACAACATGTTAACAACATGGTAACAACACAACATTGTAACAACACAACATGGTAACAACACAAAATGGTAACAACATGGTAACAACATGGTAACAACACAACATGGTAACAACACAACATGGTAACAGCATGGTAACAACATGGTAACAACACAACATGGTAACAACACAACATGGTAACAACATGGTAACAACATGGTAACAACACAACATGGTAACAACATGGTAACAACACAACATGATAACAACACAACATGGTAACAACATGGTAACAACATGGTAACAACACAACATGGTAACAACATGGTAACAACACAACATGGTAACAACACAACATGGTAACAACACAACATGGTAACAACATGGTAACAACACAACATGGTAACAGCACAACATGGTAACAACACAACATGGTAACAACACAACATGGTAACAACACAACATGGTAACAGCATGGTAACAACATGGTAACAACACAACATGGTAACAACACAACATGGTAACAACATGGTAACAACACAACATGACAACAGCATGGTAACAACATGGTAACAACACAAAATGGTAACAACACAACATGGTAACAGCATGGTAACAGCATGGTAACAACATGGTAACAACATGGTAACAACACAACATGGTAACAACATGGTAACAACACAACATGGTAACAACACAACATGGTAACAACACAACATGGTAACAACATGGTAACAACACAACATGGTAACAACACAACATGGTAACAACACAACATGGTAACAACATGGTAACAACACAACATGGTAACAACATGGTAACAACACAACATGGTAACAACACAACATGGTAACAACACAACATGGTAACAACATGATAACAACACAACATGACAACAGCATGGTAACAACATGGTAACAACACAAAATGGTAACAACACAACATGGTAACAGCATGGTAACAGCATGGTAACAACATGGTAACAACATGGTAACAACACAACATGACAACAACATGGTAACAACACAACATGACAACAGCATGGTAACAACATGGTAACAACATGGTAACAACACAGCATGGTAACAACACAACATGGTAACAACACAGCACGGTAACAACATAGTAACAACACAGCATGGTAACAACACAACATGGTAACAACACAGCATGGTAACAACACAACATGGTAACAACACAACATGGTAACAACACAGCATGGTAACAACACAACATGGTAACAGCATGGTAACAACATGGTAACAACACAGCATGGTAACAACATAGTAACAACACAGCATGGTAACAACAGCATGGTAACAACATGGTAACAACATGGTAACAACACAGCATGGTAACAACATGGTAACAACATAGTAACAACACAGCATGGTAACAACATGGTAACAACACAGCATGGTAACAACATAGTAACAACACAGCATGGTAACAACACAACATGACAACAGCATGGTAACAACATGGTAACAACATGGTGACAACACAGCATGGCAACAACATGGTAACAACATGGTAACAACACAGCATGGTAACAACATGGTAACAACACAACATGGTAACAACACAACATGGTAACAGCATGGTAACAGCATGGTAACAACATGGTAACAACATGGTAACAACACAACATGACAACAACATGGTAACAACACAACATGACAACAGCATGGTAACAACATGGTAACAACATGGTGACAACACAGCATGGCAACAACATGGTAACAACATGGTAACAACACAGCATGGTAACAACATGGTAACAACACAACATGGTAACAACATGGTAACAACACAACATGGTAACAACATGGTAACAACACAACATGGTAACAACATGGTAACAACATGGTAACAACACAACATGGTAACAACACAACATGGTAACAACACAACATGGTAACAACATGATAACAACACAACATGACAACAGCATGGTAACAACATGGTAACAACACAAAATGGTAACAACACAACATGGTAACAGCATGGTAACAACATGGTAACAACATGGTAACAACACAACATGACAACAACATGGTAACAACACAACATGACAACAGCATGGTAACAACATGGTAACAACATGGTAACAACACAACATGGTAACAACATGGTAACAACATGGTAACAACATGGTAACAACATGGTAACAACATGGTAACAACACAACATGGTAACAACATGGTAACAACACAACATG
>NW_026290804.1:165000-180000 GCF_023373465.1 Oncorhynchus keta
TACTCTTCCTGGGGTTTATTATGTATCCCCATTAGTTCCTGCCAAGGCAGCAGCTACTCTTCCTGGGGTTTATCATGGATCCCCATTAGTTCCTGACAAGGCAGCAGCTACTCTTCCTGGGGCTTATTATGGATCTCCATTAGTTCCTGCCAAGGCAGCAGCTACTCTTCCTGGGGTTTATTATGTATCCCCATTAGTTCCTGCCAAGGCAGCAGCTACTCTTCCTGGGGTTTATTATGTATCCCCATTAGTTCCTGCCAAGGCAGCAGCTACTCTTCCTGGGGTCTGGCAAAATTAAGGATACATCAACGTGACCACGCCCCTGGTAAGATACATCAACGTGACCACGCCCCTTGTAGGATACATCAACGTGACCACGCCCCTGGTAGGATACATCAACGTGACCACGCCCCTTGTAGGGTACATCAACGTGACCACGCCCCTTGTAGGGTACAACAACGTGACCACGCCCCTGGTAGGATACATCAACATGACCACGCCCCTTGTAAGATACATCAACGTGACCACGCCCCTGGTAGGATACATCAACATGACCACGCCCCTTGTAAGATACATCAACGTGACCACGCCCCTGGTAGGATACATCAACATGACCACGCCCCTTGTAGGATACTCCTTTTAGTTAAATTGCTTATTTGACTCATAACAACGGCTGTATTCTTGTTTTTGATCATTTGGGATTTGCTTTGGTTGTTTTACCATTCTGCCATGTTGTCAATAGATTAAAAACACTTTGATTCTAAACATACATATGTACATGTTAACATGAACAGACTGTGGTAGAGATTGTACGTCACGATTATTCAGAAACACTTTTTTCAGCAAGATAATTAACCCCGTCTTTTACGATGCTGTTGAACAATAGAAAAGACGACCAAATGAAGTCTCATCAACTGCCCAAGCACCAGGAGAGATTAAACCAATTTTACCTTTATTTAACTAGGGCAAGTCAGTTAAGAACAAATTCTTATTTACAATGACGGGCCTATCGGGGAACAGTGGGTTAAACTGCCTTGTTCAGGGGACAGAACGACAGATTTTTACCTTGATCAGCTCGGGGAATTGATCTTGAAAATTTTCAGTTACTGGCCTAACGCTCTAACCACTAGGCTACACTGCCGCCTCTACGCTCTAACCACTAGGCTACACTGCCACCTCTACACTCTAACCACTAGGCTACACTGCCACCTCTACACTCTAACCACTAGGCTACACTGCCGCCTCTACGCTCTAACCACTAGGCTACACTGCCACCTCTACACTCTAACCACTAGGCTACACTGCCACCTCTACACTCTAACCACTAGGCTACACTGCCACCTCTACACTCTAACCACTAGGCTACACTGCCACCTCTACACTCTAACCACTAGTCTACCTGCCCCCTCTACACTCTAACCACTAGGCTACGCTGCCACCTCTACACTCTAACCACTAGTCTACCTGCCACCTCTACACTCTAACCACTAGTCTACCTGCCACCTCTACACTCTAACCACTAGTCTACCTGCCACCTCTACACTCTAACCACTAGACTACCTGCCACCTCTACACTCTACCCACTAGACTACCTGCCTCCTCTACACTCTAACCACTAGAATACCTGCCTCCTCTACACTCTAACCACTAGGCTACCTGCCTCCCCTCTAACCACTAGGCTACCTGCCTCCTCTACACTCTAACCACTAGAATACCTGCCTCCTCTACACTCTAACCACTAGGCTACCTGCCTCCCCCTCTAACCACTAGGCTACCTGCCTCCTCTACACTCTAACCACTAGGCTACCTGCCTCCTCTACACTCTAACCACTAGAATACCTGCCTCCTCTACACTCTAACCACTAGACTACCTGCCACCTCTACACTCTAACCACTAGAATACCTGCCTCCTCTACACTCTAACCACTAGGCTACCTGCCGCCTCTACACTCTAACCACTAGGCTACCTGCCTCCTCTACACTCTAACCACTAGGCTACCTGCCTCCCCTCTAACCACTAGGCTACCTGCCACCTCTACACTCTAACCACTAGGCTACCTGCCTCCTCTACACTCTAACCACTAGAATACCTGCCTCCTCTACACTCTAACCACTAGACTACCTGCCACCTCTACACTCTAACCACTAGAATACCTGCCACCTCTACACTCTAACCACTAGGCTACACTGCCGCCTCTACGCTCTAACCACTAGGCTACACTGCCACCTCTACACTCTAACCACTAGGCTACACTGCCACCTCTACACTCTAACCACTAGGCTACCTGCCACTCATTGCTTCAATACGCCATGATGATGATGATGATGATTAAGCCAGAGTTACGCTACCTGCCAGACATTTATGTGTGTTCCAAGCACTTCATCATCGGTATGTCGCTAACACTTGTGTGTATCTAACTAGCTGTGTGTAAATAAACGTTTCTCGTTAACTTGTTGTCAGGACTACTGAGCTGTATCCCAATGATTATAATATGATTCTGCATTTGGATATATCTTACCTACCTAATAACCTGGACCAAGTAGATATCGTCATTTCGTAGGGGAGTCTGAACAGCACAGCTGGTCTCTGGCAAGTTGAAAGGACATATAGGCACGAACGCACACACACACACACACACACGCACGCACGCACGCACGCATGCACACACACGCACATGCACATACATACACGCACATACATACACGCACATACACACACACATACATACACACACATACACACACACACACACACACACACACACACACACACACACACACACACACACACACACACACACACACACACACACACGCACATACATACACACACGCACATACACACACACACACACGCACATACATACACACACACACACACACACACACACGCACATACATACACACACGCACATACACACACACACACACAAAAAATATTCACACCTTCTTCCACATTTTTTTAATATTACATAAAAAATAAAAAAAAATTGAAATGTTGGCAAATTAACAATATATTTAAAAAACAGAGTCTTATTTACATAAATATTCAGACCCTTTGCTATGAGACTCGAAATTGATCTCAGGTGCATCCTGTTTCCATTGATTGTCATTGAGATGTTTCTACAACCAGATTGGAGTCCACCTGTGGTAAATTTCAAATGATTGGACATGATGTGGAAAGGCACACACCTGTCTATATAAGGTCCCACGGGTGACACTGCATGTCAGAGCAAAAACCAAGACATGAGGTTGAAGGAATTGTCCGTAGAGCTCAGAGACAGGATTGTGTCGAGGCACAGATCTGGGGAAGGGTACCAAAACATTTCTGCAGCATTGAAGGTCCCCAAGAACACAGTGGCCTCCATCATTCTGAAATGGAAGAAGTTTGGAACCACCAAGACTCTTCCTAGAGCTGGTCGACCGGCCAAACTGAGCAATCGGGGGAGAAGGGCCTTGGTCTGGGAGTTGAACAAGAACCTGATAGTCTCTCTGACAGAGCTCCAGAGTTCCTCTGTGGAGAAGGGAGAACCTTCCAGAAGAACAACCATCTCTGCAACACTCCACCAATCAGGTCTTTATGGTAGAGTGGCCAGACGGAAGCCACTCCTCAGTAAAAGGCACCTAAAGGACTCTCAGAACATGAGAAACAAGATTCTCTGGCCTGATGAAGCCAAGATTGAATCTTTTGGCCTGAATGCCAAGCGTCACATTTGGAAGAAACCTGGTACCATCCCTACAGTGAAGCATGGTGGTGGCAGCATTATGCTGTGGGGATGTTTTTCAGCGGCAGGGACTAGGAGACTAGTCAGTATCGAGGGAAAGATGAACAGAGCGATGTAAACCTGCTACAGAGCCCTCAGGACCTCTGACTGGAGTGAAAGTTCACCTTCCAACAGGACAATGACCCTAAGCACACAGCCAAGACAAAACAGGAGTGGCTTCGGGACAAGTCTCTGAATGTCCTTTAGTGGCCCAGCCAGAACCCGGACTTGAACCCCAAAGAACATCTCTGGAGAGACCTGAAAATAGCATTGCATCAATGCTCCCCATCCAACCTGACAGAGCTTGAGAGGATCTGCAGAGAAGAATGGGAGAAACTCCCCAAATACAGGTGTGCCAAGCTTGTAGTGAAGAAGAAGACTCGATGCTGTTGTTGCTGCCGCATCAACAAAGTACTGAGTAAAGGGTCTGAATACTTTTTAAGGTAAATGCAAATGTGATATTTCAGTTTCCCACCTTCCTCCTACCTGTAATTATGGGCTATTGTGATGTCATTATGGGCTATTGTGATGTCATTATGGGCTATTGTGATGTCATTATGGGCTATTGTGATGTCATTATGGTGTGTAGATTGATGAAGGAAAACAATAATTTAATCAATTTTAGAATAAAGCTGAAACGTAACAAAATGTGGAAAAAGTCTCAGCTTGCAGTCACATTCAATGTTTGTGCACGTGGACACACACACACACACACACACACACACACACACACACACACACACACACACACACACACACACACACACACACACACACACACACACACACACACACTCACCTCTACCCTAACGGCTGAAAGTATTCAAGTTTCTTCTCTCTTTTTCCTCCAGTTTATATGACTCTTGTAAAGCCATTACAGAGTGTGTGTCTGTGTGTGTGTGTGTGTATCTGTGTGTGTGTGTATCTGTGTGTGTGTGTGTCTGTTTGTGTGTGTGTGTGTGTGTGTGTTAGGAGCTGTTTCCAATCAAAAACAGGACATTTTCCCACGTACGAGCTCAGCCCGTCCCTCTCTCCTCTCCTCTCTTCCTCTCCTCTCCTCCTCTCCTCCTCTCCTCCTCTCCTTCTCTCCTCGCTTCCTCTCCTCTCTTTTCCTCTCTTCCTATCCTCTCCTCCTCTCCTTCTCTCCTCGCTTCCTCTCCTCTCTTTTCCTCTCTTCCTAAACTCTCCTCCTCTCCTTCTCTTCTCCCTTCCTCTCCTCTCCTTTCCTCTCTTCCTATCCTCTCCTCCTCTCCTTCTCTCCTCACTTCCTATCCTCTCCTCCTCTCCTTCTCTCCTCTCTTCCTCTCCTCTCCTCGTCTCCTCCTCTCCTTCTCTCCTCTCTTCCTATCCTCTCCTCCTCTCCTTCTCTCCTCTCTTCCTCTCCTCTCCTCTCTCCTCCTCTCCTTCTCTCCTCTCTTCCTATCCTCTCCTCCTCTCCTTCTCTCCTCTCTTCCTCTCCTCTCCTCCTCTCCTTCTCTCCTCTCTTCCTCTCCTCTCCTTTCCTCTCTTCCTATCCTCTCCTCCTCTCCTTCTCTCCTCTCTCCTATCCTCTCCTCCTCTCCTTCTCTCTCTCTCCTCTCTTCCTCTCCTCTCCTCGTCTCCTCCTCTTATCTCTCCTCTCTTCCTATCTCTCCTCCTCTCCTTCTCTCCTCTCTTCCTCTCCTCTCCTTTCCTCTCTTCCTATCCTCTCCTCCTCTCCTTCTCTCCTCTCTTCCTCTCTTCCTATCCTCTCCTCCTCTCCTTCTCTCCTCTCTTCCTATCCTCTCCTCCTCTCCTTCTCTCCTTCTCTCCTCTCTTCCTCTCCCTTCTTCTCCTGTTATCCCCCCATCCCTTCCATTCCTCTATTCTCCTCCTCTCATCCTCTCCTCTCTTCCTCTCCTTCTCTACTCCCATCCCCTCCTCTCTTCCTCTCTCCTCTCATCCTCTCCTCTCTTCCTCTCTCCTCCCCTTCTCTCCTCTTATCTTCTCCTCTCTTCCTCTCTCCTCCCCTTATCTCCTCTTATCCTCTCCTCTCTTCCTCTCTTCCTCTCTCCTCCCCTTCTCTCCTCTTATCCTCTCCTCTCTTCCTCTCTCCTCCCCTTGTCTCCTCTTATCCTCTCCTCTCTTCCTCTCTCCTCCCCTTATCTCCTCTTATCCTCTCCTCTCGTCCTCTCTCCTCCCCTTCTCTCCTCTTATCCTCTCCTCCTCTCCCATCCCTCCTCTCTTCCTCTCCCCTCCTCTCCTCCCATCCCATCCTCTCTCCTCCCCTTCTCTCCTCTTATCCTCTCCTCCTCTCCCATCTCCTCCTCTCTTCCTCTCCTCCTCTCTCCTCCCCTTCTCTCCTCTTATCCTCTCCTCCTCTCCCATCCCTCCTCTCTTCCTCTCCCCTCCTCTCCTCCCATCCCATCCTCTCTCCTCCCCTTCTCTCCTCTTATCCTCTCCTCCTCTCCCATCCCCTCCTCTCTTCCTCTCCCCTCCTCTCCTCTCTTCCTCATGTCTTCTCATCTCCTTTTACTCTCAGCCTGGTTTTTTATTTGTGTGTTTTTTTGGGGGGCTTGTGTGTCAATGTGGCCTTGGATCCTGCAGAGAAGAAAGCAGAAGAGGTTCACACACACACACACACACACACACACACACACACACACACACACACACACACACACACACACACACACACACACACACACACACACACACACACACACACACACACACACACACACACACACACACACACACACACACACACACACTTCAAAGTGTAGCCCTGACCTTCTGCTGTCCTCCTGGTCTTATGCCCAGCTCCACTGTTAATACACTGTTAATAATATGGAGCTCCAGACCCCAACACGACTGAGCCTGTACACAGGTCCCATCAAAACCTCCCGGGGATCCCTGGAGCCACATGCTGGATCTGGTCCAACATGGTGCCCACAGAACTGATCTGTAAATGTGTTGTAACCAACTGGGTCTGTGTGTGAGTCTCTCTCTCTCTCTCTCTCTCTCTCTCTCTCTCTCTCTCTCTGTCTGTCTGTGTGTGTGTGTGTGTGTGTGTGTGTGTGTGTGTGTGTGTGTTTGTTTCTCTCTCTCTCTCTGTTTGTGTGTGTTCCTGCTTTTGAGAACCGATCTGCAGCATTCATATGTCACCAATCCTGGACCAGCTACCATACACCCATTTTGTAAGTAGTAGTGTAACTAGATGTAGTATATCTAGATGTAGTATAACTAGATGTAGTATAACTAGATATAGTGTAACTAGATGTAGTATATCTAGATGTAGTATAACTAGATGTAGTGTAACTAGATGTAGTGTAACTAGATGTAGTGTAACTAGATGTAGTATAACTAGATGTAGTATAACGAAGTGTAGTATAACTAGATGTAGTATAACTAGATGTAGTATAACTAGATGTAGTATAACGAAGTGTAGTATAACTAGATGTAGTATAACTAGATGTAGTATAACTAGATGTAGTATAACTAGATGTAGTATAACTAGATGTAGTATAACTAGATGTAGTATAACTAGATGTAGTATAACTAGATGTAGTATAACTAGATGTAGTATAACTAGATGTAGTATAACTAGATGTAGTATAACTAGATGTAGTATAACTAGATGTAGTATAACTAGATGTAGTATAACTAGATGTAGTATATCTAGATGTAGTATATCTAGATGTAGTATAACTAGATGTAGTATAACTAGATGTAGTATAACTAGATGTAGTATAACTAGATGTAGTATATCTAGATGTAGTATAACTAGATGTAGTATATATTTAGATGTAGTATATATTTAGATGTAGTATATATTTAGATGTAGTATAACTAGATGTAGTATAACTAGATGTAGTATAACTAGATGTAGTATAACTAGATGTAGTATAACTAGATGTAGTATAACTAGATGTAGTATAACTAGATGTAGTATATATTTAGATGTAGTATATATTTAGATGTAGTATAACTAGATGTAGTATAACTAGATGTAGTGTAGCTAGATGTAGTATAACTAGATGTAGTATAACTAGATGGAGTATAACTAGATGTAGTATAACTAGATGGAGTATATCTAGATGTAGTATAACTAGATATAGTATAACTAGATGAAGTATATTTAGATGTAGTGTATATTTAGATGTAGTATAACTAGATGTAGTATATCTAGATGTAGTATAACTCGATGTAGTATAACTAGATGTAGTATATCTAGATGTAGTATATCTAGATGTAGTATAACTAGATGTAGTATATATTTAGATGTAGTATATATTTAGATGTAGTATATATTTAGATGTAGTATAACTAGATGTAGTATAACTAGATGTAGTATTACTAGATGTAGTATAACTAGATGTAGTATAACTAGATGTAGTATAACTAGATGTAGTATATATTTAGATGTAGTATATATTTAGATGTAGTATAACTAGATGTAGTATAACTAGATGTAGTATAACTAGATGTAGTATTACTAGATGTAGTATAACTAGATGTAGTATAACTAGATGTAGTATAACTAGATGTAGTATATATCTAGATGTAGTGTAACTCGAGATAGTGTAACTAGATGTAGTATATCTAGATGTAGTATAACTAGATGTAGTATATCTAGATGTAGTATAACTAGATGTAGTATATATTTAGATGTAGTATATATTTAGATGTAGTATAACTAGATGTAGTGTAACTCGAGATAGTGTAACAAGATGTAGTATAACTAGATGTAGTATATCTAGATGTAGTATAACTAGATATAGTATATATTTAGATGTAGTATAACTAGATGTAGTATAACTAGATGTAGTATAGCTAGATGTAGTATAACTAGATGTAGTATAACTAGATGTAGTATAACTAGATGTAGTATATCTAGATGTAGTATAACTAGATGTAGTATAACTAGATGTAGTATATCTAGAGAAAGTGTAACTAGATGTAGTATAACTAGATGTAGTATAGCTAGATGTAGTATAACTAGATATAGTATATATTTAGATGTAGTATAACTAGATGTAGTATAACTAGATGTAGTGTAACTAGATGTAGTATAACTAGATGTAGTGTAACTCGAGATAGTGTAACAAGATGTAGTATAACTAGATGTAGTATATCTAGATGTAGTATAACTAGATATAGTATATATTTAGATGTAGTATAACTAGATGTAGTATAACTAGATGTAGTATAGCTAGATGTAGTATAACTAGATGTAGTATAACTAGATGTAGTATAACTAGATGTAGTATATCTAGAGAAAGTGTAACTAGACGTAGTATAACTAGATGTAGTATAGCTAGATGTAGTATAGCTAGATGTAGTATAACTAGATGTAGTATAACTAGATGTAGTATAACTAGATGTAGTATATCTAGAGAAAGTGTAACTAGACGTAGTATAACTAGATGTAGTATAGCTAGATGTAGTATAGCTAGATGTAGTATAGCTAGATGTAGTATAACTAGATGTAGTATAACTAGATGTAGTATAACTAGATTAAGTATATCTTTAGATGAAGTATATCTTTAGATGTAGTATATCTAGATGTAGTATAACTAGATGTAGTATAACTTGATGTAGTATAACTAGATGTAGTATAGCTAGATGTAGTATAACTAGATGTAGTGTAACTCGAGATAGTGTAACTAGATGTAGTATAACTAGATGTAGTATAACTAGATGTAGTATAACTAGATGTAGTATAGCTAGATGTAGTATATCTAGATGTAGTATAACTAGATGTATTATATCTAGATGTAGTATAACTAGATGTAGTATAACTAGATGTAGTATAACTAGATGTAGTATAACTAGATGTAGTATAACTAGATGTAGTATATCTAGATGTAGTATAACTAGATGTAGTATATCTAGATGTAGTATAACTAGATGTAGTATAACTAGATGTAGTATAACTTGATGTAGTATAACTAGATGTAGTATAGCTAGATGTAGTATAACTAGATGTAGTGTAACTCGAGATAGTGTAACTAGATGTAGTATAACTAGATGTAGTATATCTAGATGTAGTATAACTAGATGTAGTATATCTAGATGTAGTATAACTAGATGTAGTATATATTTAGATGTAGTATATATTTAGATGTAGTATATATTTAGATGTAGTATAACTAGATGTAGTGTAAATAGATGTAGTGTAACTAGATGTAGTATAACTAGATGTAGTATAACTAAATGTATTATAACTAGATGTAGTATAACTAGATGTAGTATAACTAGATATAGTATAACTAGATATAGTATAACTAGAGATAGTGTAACTAGATGTAGTATAGCTAGATGTAGTATAGCTAGATGTAGTATAACTAGATGGAGTATATCTAGATGTAGTATAACTAGATGTAGTATAACTAGATGTAGTATAACTAGATGAAGTATATCTGGATGTAGTATAACTAGATGTAGTATAACTAGATGAAGTATATCTTTAGATGTAGTATATCTAGATGTAGTATAACTAGATGTAGTATAACTAGATGTAGTGTAGTATAACTAGATGTCGTATAACTAGATGAAGTATATATTTAGATGTAGTATATATTTAGATGTAGTATAACGAAGTGTAGTATAACTAGATGTAGTATAACTCGATGTAGTATAGCTAGATGTAGTATAACTAGATGTAGTATAACTAGATGTAGTATAACTAGATGAAGTATATATTTAGATGTAGTATATATTTAGATGTAGTATAACTAAATGTAGTATAACTAGATGTAGTATAACTAGATGTAGTATAACTAGATGTAGTATAACTAGATGTAGTATAACTAGATGTAGTATAACTAGATGTAGTATAACTAGATGTAGTATATATTTAGATGTAGTGTAACTCGAGATAGTGTAACTAGATGTAGTATAACTAGATGTAGTATATCTAGATGTAGTATAACTAGATGTAGTATATCTAGATGTAGTATAACTAGATGTAGTATATATTTAGATGTAGTATATATTTAGATGTAGTATAACTAGATGTAGTGTAACTCGAGATAGTGTAACAAGATGTAGTATAACTAGATGTAGTATATCTAGATGTAGTATAACTAGATATAGTATATATTTAGATGTAGTATAACTAGATGTAGTATAACTAGATGTAGTATAGCTAGATGTAGTATAACTAGATGTAGTATAACTAGATGTAGTATAACTAGATGTAGTATAACTAGATGTAGTATAACTAGATGTAGTATAACTAGATGTAGTATATCTAGAGTAGTGTAACTAGATGTAGTATAACTAGATGTAGTATAGCTAGATGTAGTATAACTAGATATAGTATATATTTAGATGTAGTATAACTAGATGTAGTATAACTAGATGTAGTGTAACTAGATGTAGTATAACTAGATGTATTATAACTAAATGTAGTATAACTAGATGTAGTATATCTAGATGTAGTATAACTAGATGTAGTATAGCTAGATGTAATATATCTAGATGTAGTATAACTAGATGTAGTATAACTAGATGTAGTATAACTAGATGTAGTATAGCTAGATGTAGTATAACTAGATGTAGTATAACTAGATGTAGTATAACTAGATGTAGTATATCTAGAGAAAGTGTAACTAGACGTAGTATAACTAGATGTAGTATAGCTAGATGTAGTATAGCTAGATGTAGTATAACTAGATGTAGTATAACTAGATGTAGTATAACTAGATGTAGTATATCTAGATGTAGTATAACTAGATGTAGTATAACTAGATGTAGTATAACTAGATGTAGTATAACTAGATGTAGTATAACTAGATGTAGTATAACTAGATGTAGTATAACTAGATTAAGTATATCTTTAGATGAAGTATATCTTTAGATGTAGTATATCTAGATGTAGTATAACTTGATGTAGTATAACTAGATGTAGTATAGCTAGATGTAGTATAACTAGATGTAGTGTAACTAGATGTAGTATAACTAGATGTAGTATAACTAGATGTAGTATAACTAAATGTAGTATAACTAGATGTAGTATAGCTAGATGTAGTATATCTAGATGTAGTATAACTAGATGTATTATATCTAGATGTAGTATAACTAGATGTAGTGTAACTAGATGTAGTGTAACTAGATGTAGTGTAACTAGATGTAGTATAACTAGATGTAGTATAACTAGATGTAGTATAACTAGATGTATTATATCTAGATGTAGTATAACTAGATGTAGTATATCTAGATGTAGTATAACTAGATGTAGTATAACTAGATGTAGTATAACTTGATGTAGTATAACTAGATGTAGTATAACTAGATGTAGTATAGCTAGATGTAGTATAACTAGATGTAGTATATAGCTAGATGTAGTATATAATTAGATATAGTATATTTAGATGTAGTATAACGAAGTGTAGTATATCTAGATGTAGTATAACTAGATGTAGTATAACTAGATGTAGTATATCTAGATGTAGTATAACTAGATGTAAATGTAGTATAACTAGATGTAAATGTAGTATAACTAGATGTAGTATATATTTAGATGTAGTATAACTAGATGTAGTATACCGAGATGGAGTATAACTAGATGTAGTATATATTTAGATGTAGTATATATTTAGATGTGGTATATATTTAGATATAGTATATATTTAGATGTAGTATAACAAAGTGTAGTATAACTAGAGATAGTGTAACTAGATGTAGTATAACTAGATGTAGTAAAACTAGATGTAGTATAACTAGATGTAGTATAACTAGATGTAGTATAACTAGATGTAGTATAACTAGAGGTAGTATAACTAGATGTAGTTTAACTAGATGATTAATACCAGGTTCCTTACAGATTAATACCAGGGCAGGTTCCTTACAGATTAATACCAGGTAAGGTTCCTTACAGATTAATACCAGGTCAGGTTCCGTACAGATTAATACCAGGTCAGGTTCCTAACAGATTAATACCAGGTCAGGTTCCTTACAGAGTAATACCAGGTCAGGTTCCTTACAGATTAATACCAGGTCAGGTTCCTTACAGATTAATACCAGGTCAGGTTCCTTACAGATTAATACCAGGTCAGGTTCCTTACAGAGTAATACCAGGTCAGGTTCCTTACAGATTAATACCAGGTCAGGTTCCTTACAGAGGTTCCTTACAGATTAATACCAGGTCAGGTTCCTTACAGATTAATACCAGGTCAGGTTCCTTACAGAGGTTCCTTACAGATTAATACCAGGTCAGGTTCCTTACAGAGTAATACCAGGTCAGGTTCCTTACAGATTAATACCAGGTCAGGTTCCTTACAGAGTAATACCAGGTCAGGTTCCTTACAGATTAATACCAGGTCAGGTTCCTTACAGATTAATACCAGGTCAGGTTCCTTACAGAGTAATACCAGGTCAGGTTCCTTACAGATTAATACCAGGTCAGGTTCCTTACAGATTAATACCAGGTCAGGTTCCTTACAGAGGTTCCTTACAGATTAATACCAGGTCAGGTTCCTTACAGAGTAATACCAGGTCAGGTTCCTTACAGATTAATACCAGGTCAGGTTCCTTACAGATTAATACCAGGTCAGGTTCCTTACAGATTAATACCAGGTCAGGTTCCTTACAGAGGTTCCTTACAGATTAATACCAGGTCAGGTTCCTTACAGATTAATACCAGGTCAGGTTCCTTACAGATTAATACCAGGTCAGGTTCCTTACAGATTAATACCAGGTCAGGTTCCTTACAGATTAATACCAGGTCAGGTTCCTTACAGATTAATACCAGGTCAGGTTCCTTACAGAGGTTCCTTACAGATTAATACCAGGTCAGGTTCCTTACAGATTAATACCAGGTCAGGTTCCTTACAGATTAATACCAGGTCAGGTTCCTTACAGATTAATACCAGGTCAGGTTCCTTACAGATTAATACCAGGTCAGGTTCCTTACAGATTAATACCAGGTCAGGTTCCTTACAGATTAATACCAGGTCAGGTTCCTTACAGATTAATACCAGTTCAGATTCCTTACAGATTAATACCAGTCAGATTCCTTACAGATTAATACCAGGTCAGGTTCCTTACAGATTAATACCAGGTCAGGTTCCTTACAGATTAATACCAGTTCAGATTCCTTACAGATTAATACCAGTTCAGATTCCTTACAGATTAATACCAGGTCAGGTTCCTTACAGAGGTTCCTTACAGATTAATACCAGGTCAGGTTCCTTACAGAGTAATACCAGGTCAGGTTCCTTACAGATTAATACCAGGTCAGGTTCCTTACAGAGTAATACCAGGTCAGGTTCCTTACAGATTAATACCAGGTAGGTTCCTTACAGATTAATACCAGGTCAGGTTCCTTACAGAATAATACCAGGTTAGGTTCCTTACAGAATAATACCAGGTCAGGTTCCTTACAGATTAATACCCGGTCAGGTTCCTTACAGATTAATACCAGGTTAGGTTCCTTACAGATTAATACCAGGTTAGGTTCCTTACAGATTAATACCAGGTCAGGTTCCTTACAGATTAATACCAGGTCAGGTTCCTTACAGAGTAATACCAGGTCAGGTTCCTTAGAGAGGTTCCTTACAGATTAATACCATAACTAGGTTCCTTACAGAATAATACCAGGTCAGGTTCCTTACAGATTAATACCAGGTCAGGTTCCTTACAGATTAATACCAGGTCAGGTTCCTTACAGATTAATACCAGGTCAGGTTAGTATACAGAGGTTCCTTACAGATTAATACCAGGTCAGGTTCCTTACAGATTAATACCAGGTCAGGTTCCTTACAGATTAATACCAGGTCAGGTTCCTTACAGATTAATACCAAGTCAGGTTCCTTACAGATTAATACCAGGTCAGGTTCCTTACAGAATAATACCAGGTTAGGTTCCTTACAGAATAATACCAGGTCAGGTTCCTTACAGATTAATACCAGGTCAGGTTCCTTACAGAGTAATACCGGGTCAGGTTCCTTAGAGGTTCCTTACAGATTAATACCAGGTCAGGTTCCTTACAGAATAATACCAGGTCAGGTTCCTTACAGATTAATACCAGGTCAGGTTCCTTACAGAGTAATACCAGGTCAGGTTCCTTACAGATTAATACCAGGTCAGGTTCCTTACAGATTAATACCAGGTCAGGTTCCTTACAGATTAATACCAGGTCAGGTTCCTTACAGATTAATACCAGGTCAGGTTATACAGATTAATACCAGGTCAGGTTCCTTACAGATTAATACCAGGTCAGGTTCCTTACAGAGTAATACCGGGTCAGGTTCCTTACAGAGGTTCCTTA
>NW_026290804.1:182500-210000 GCF_023373465.1 Oncorhynchus keta
GGTATAGATTAGATCAGAAGAGGGTGATAGAGGGGTATATATTAGATCAGTAGAGGGTGATAGACAGGTTAGAGGGGTATATATTAGATCAGTAGAGGGTGATAGAGGGGTATATATTAGATCAGTAGAGGGTGATAGACAGGTTAGAGGGGTATAGATTAGATCAGTAGAGGGTGATAGAGGGGTATATATTAGATCAGTAGAGGGTGATAGACAGGTTAGAGGGGTATATATTAGATCAGTAGAGGGTGATAGAGGGGTATATATTAGATCAGTAGAGGGTGATAGACAGGTTAGAGGGGTATATATTCGATCAGAAGAGGGTGGTAGAGGGGTATATATTAGATCAGTAGAGGGTGATAGACAGGTTAGAGGGGTATATATTCGATCAGAAGAGGGTGGTAGAGGGGTATATATTAGATCAGTAGAGGGTGATAGACAGGTTAGAGGGGTATAGATTAGATCAGTAGAGGGTGATAGACAGGTTAGAGGGGTATAGATTAGATCAGAAGAGGGTGATAGACAGGTTAGAGGGGTATAGATTAGATCAGAAGAGGGTGATAGAGGGGTATATATTAGATCAGTAGAGGGTGATAGACAGGTTAGAGGGGTATATATTAGATCAGTAGAGGGTGATAGAGGGGTATATATTAGATCAGTAGAGGGTGATAGACAGGTTAGAGGGGTATAGATTAGATCAGTAGAGGGTGATAGACAGGTTAGAGGGGTATATATTAGATCAGTAGAGGGTGGTAGAGGGGTATATATTAGATCAGTAGAGGGTGATAGACAGGTTAGAGGGGTATAGATTAGATCAGTAGAGGGTGATAGACAGGTTAGAGGGGTATATATTCGATCAGAAGAGGGTGATAGACAGGGTAGAGGGGTATATATTAGATCAGTAGAGGGTGATAGACAGGTTAGAGGGGTATAGATTAGATCAGAAGAGGGTGATAGACAGGTTAGAGGGGTATATATTAGATCAGAAGAGGGTGATAGACAGGTTAGAGGGGTATATATTCGATCAGAAGAGGGTGGTAGAGGGGTATATATTAGATCAGTAGAGGGTGATAGACAGGTTAGAGGGGTATATATTCGATCAGAAGAGGGTGGTAGAGGGGTATATATTAGATCAGTAGAGGGTGATAGACAGGTTAGAGGGGTATAGATTAGATCAGAAGAGGGTGATAGACAGGTTAGAGGGGTATATATTAGATCAGTAGAGGGTGATAGACAGGTTAGAGGGGTATATATTAGATCAGTAGAGCGTGATAGAGGGGTATATATTAGATCAGTAGAGGGTGATAGACAGGTTAGAGGGGTATATATTAGATCAGTAGAGGGTGATAGACAGGTTAGAGGGGTATATATTAGATCAGTAGAGGATGATAGACAGGTTAGAGGGGTATATATTAGATCAGTAGAGCGTGATAGAGGGGTATATATTAGATCAGTAGAGGGTGATAGACAGGTTAGAGGGGTATAGATTAGATCAGAAGAGGGTGATAGACAGGTTAGAGGGGTATAGATTAGATCAGTAGAGGGTGATAGACAGGTTAGAGGGGTATATATTCGATCAGAAGAGGGTGATAGACAGGTTAGAGGGGTATAGATTAGATCAGAAGAGGGTGATAGACAGGTTAGAGGGGTATAGATTAGATCAGTAGAGGGTGATAGACAGGTTAGAGGGGTATATATTAAATCAGTAGAGGGTGATAGAGGGGTATATATTAGATCAGTAGAGGGTGATAGACAGGTTAGAGGGGTATAGATTAGATCAGAAGAGGGTGATAGACAGGTTAGAGGGGTATATATTAGATCAGTAGAGGGTGATAGACAGGTTAGAGGGGTATATATTAGATCAGTAGAGGGTGATAGACAGGTTAGAGGGGTATAGATTAGATCAGTAGAGGGCGATAGACAGGGTAGAGGGGTATATATTAGATCAGAAGAGGGTGATAGAGGGGTATATATTAAATCAGTAGAGGGTGATAGAGGGGTATATATTAGATCAGTAGAGGGTGATAGACAGGTTAGAGGGGTATATATTAGATCAGAAGAGGGTGATAGACAGGTTAGAGGGGTATATATTAAATCAGTAGAGGGTGATAGAGGGGTATAGATTAGATCAGTAGAGGGTGATAGACAGGGTAGAGGGGTATATATTAGATCAGAAGAGGGTGATAGACAGGTTAGAGGGGTATAGATTAGATCAGAAGAGGGTGATAGACAGGTTAGAGGGGTATATATTAGATCAGTAGAGGGTGATAGAGGGGTATATATTAGATCAGTAGAGGGTGATAGACAGGTTAGAGGGGTATAGATTAGATCAGAAGAGGGTGATAGACAGGTTAGAGGGGTATATATTAGATCAGAAGAGGGTGATAGACAGGTTAGAGGGGTATATATTCGATCAGAAGAGGGTGGTAGAGGGGTATATATTAGATCAGTAGAGGGTGATAGACAGGTTAGAGGGGTATATATTCGATCAGAAGAGGGTGGTAGAGGGGTATATATTAGATCAGTAGAGGGTGATAGACAGGTTAGAGGGGTATAGATTAGATCAGAAGAGGGTGATAGACAGGTTAGAGGGGTATATATTAGATCAGTAGAGGGTGATAGACAGGTTAGAGGGGTATATATTAGATCAGTAGAGGGTGATAGACAGGTTAGAGGGGTATATATTAGATCAGTAGAGCGTGATAGAGGGGTATATATTAGATCAGTAGAGGGTGATAGACAGGTTAGAGGGGTATAGATTAGATCAGAAGAGGGTGATAGACAGGTTAGAGGGGTATAGATTAGATCAGTAGAGGGTGATAGACAGGTTAGAGGGGTATATATTCGATCAGAAGAGGGTGATAGACAGGTTAGAGGGGTATAGATTAGATCAGAAGAGGGTGATAGACAGGTTAGGGGTATAGATTAGATCAGTAGAGGGTGATAGACAGGTTAGAGGGGTATATATTAAATCAGTAGAGGGTGATAGAGGGGTATATATTAGATCAGTAGAGGGTGATAGACAGGTTAGAGGGGTATAGATTAGATCAGAAGAGGGTGATAGACAGGTTAGAGGGGTATATATTAAATCAGTAGAGGGTGATAGAGGGGTATATATTAGATCAGTAGAGGGTGATAGACAGGTTAGAGGGGTATAGATTAGATCAGTAGAGGGCGATAGACAGGGTAGAGGGGTATATATTAGATCAGAAGAGGGTGATAGACAGGGTAGAGGGGTATATATTAAATCAGTAGAGGGTGATAGAGGGGTATATATTAGATCAGTAGAGGGTGATAGACAGGTTAGAGGGGTATATATTAGATCAGAAGAGGGTGATAGACAGGTTAGAGGGGTATATATTAAATCAGTAGAGGGTGATAGAGGGGTATAGATTAGATCAGTAGAGGGTGATAGACAGGGTAGAGGGGTATATATTAGATCAGAAGAGGGTGATAGACAGGTTAGAGGGGTATATATTAGATCAGAAGAGGGTGATAGACAGGTTAGAGGGGTATAGATTAGATCAGAAGAGGGTGATAGACAGGTTAGAGGGGTATATATTAGATCAGAAGAGGGTGGTAGAGGGGTATATATTAGATCAGTAGAGGGTGATAGACAGGTTAGAGGGGTATATATTAGATCAGAAGAGGGTGATAGACAGGTTAGAGGGGTATAGATTAGATCAGAAGAGGGTGATAGACAGGTTAGAGGGGTATAGATTAGATCAGTAGAGGGTGATAGACAGGTTAGAGGGGTATAGATTAGATCAGTAGAGGGTGATAGACAGGTTAGAGGGGCAGGGAGGCCATCAGAAGGTCCAGTGATTAACCTTGAAGGCTAACCTCCATTTGACATTATGGGTCCCGGAATTGTGCTTCTTATTCCCTCAGGGACAGGTAACCCCAATATGCTCACACACAGTAACAGTAACCTCGTAGGGTTACAGGAAGTAGAGGAACTCTAATTCTAATTCCCTCAGGGACAGCTAACCCCAATATGCTCACACACAGTAACATTAAGTCATATACACACAGGAACAATACCCCCGTACGTACATGCATACAGGAGCTATATACTTTTACAGACACCCTCATTAGATGGCCAAGTCATTTTCAGTTAACACCATGAATATAGTTGACTACTGTTAATAAATCCAACCCTTACCTCAACCTGTGGGTCCTAGGGTTAGGTCCTAGGGTTATGGGTAGACTAGAGGAAGGGCAGGGGTAGGGATCCAACCCTTACCTCAACCTGTGGGTCCTAGGGTTAGGTCCTAGGGTTATGGGTAGACTAGAGGAAGGGCAGGGGCAGGATCCAACCCTTACCTCAACCTGTGGGTCCTAGGGTTAGGTCCTAGGGTTAGGTCCTAGGGTTATGGGTAGACTAGAGGAAGGGCAGGGGCAGGATCCAACCCTTACCTCAACCTGTGGGTCCTAGGGTTAGGTCCTAGGGTTATGGGTAGACTAGAGGAAGGTTAGGGTCAGGGGTTAAGGGTTGGGTCCTAGGGTTAGGGATAGTTGTTTGGTGTAAGGGAACAAACGACAGGTCAGGGGTTAAGGGTTAGATCCTAGGGTTAGTGATAGTTGTTTGGTGTAAGGGGACAAACGACAGGTCAGGGTTTAAGGGTTTGACGTTACAGGAAGATTAGAGGTTTAATAAAGACCTTGTTACGTAAAACTCAATTTTGCTTTATGGTCCCCAAAGAAATCTTCTCAACCACACAGGGCAATATGCACACACATCTGGAGTTAAACCCACTACAAACACACACACAGGTCTGTTTCAGAGGTTAAGAGTCGTTATGAGCTGTTTCAGAGGTTATGAGCAGTTATGAGCTGTTTCAGAGGTTATGAGTCGTTATGAGCTGTTCCAGAGGTTATGAGCAGTTATGAGCTGTTTCAGAGGTTATGAGCTGTTTCAGAGGTTATGAGCAGTTATGAGCTGTTTCAGAGGTTATGAGTCGTTATGAGCTGGCAGTTATGAGCTGTTTCAGAGGTTATGAGCTGTTTCAGAGGTTATGAGCAGTTATGAGCTGTTTCAGAGGTTATGAGTCGTTATGAGCTGTTTCAGAGGTTATGAACAGTTATGAGCTGTTTCAGATGTTATGAGTCGTTATGAGCTGTTTCAGAGGTTATGAGCAGTTATGTGCTGTTTCAGAGGTTATGAGCAGTTATGAGCTGTTTCAGAGGTTATGAGCTGTTTCAGAGGTTATGTGCTGTTTCAGAGGTTATGAGCTGTTTCAGAGGTTATGAGCAGTTATGAGCTGTGTCAGAGGTTATGAGCAGTTATGAGCTGTTATGAGCTGTTTCAGAGGTCATGAGCAGTTATGAGCTGTTTCAGAGGTTATGAGCAGTTATGAGCTGTTTCAGAGGTTATGAGTCGTTATGAGCTGTTTCGGAGGTTATGAGCAGTTATGTGCTGTTTCAGAGGTTATGAGCAGTTATGAGCTGTTTCAGAGGTTATGAGCTGTTTCAGAGGTTATGTGCTGTTTCAGAGGTTATGAGCTGTTTCAGAGGTTATGAGCAGTTATGAGCTGTTTCAGAGGTTATGAGCTGTTATGTGCTGTTTCAGAGGTTATGAGCAGTTATGAGCTGTTTCAGAGGTTATGAGCAGTTATGAGCTGGTATGTGCTGTTTCAGAGGTTATGAGCAGTTATCAGCTGTTTCAGAGGTTATGGGCAGTTATGAGCTGTTTCAGAGGTTATGAGCAGTTATGAGTCGTTATGAGCTGTTTCAGAGGTTATGAGTCGTTATGAGCTGTTTCAGAGGTTATGAGCAGTTATGTGCTGTTTCAGAGGTTATGGGCAGTTATGAGCTGTTTCAGAGGTTATGAGCAGTTATGAGTCGTTATGAGCTGTTTCAGAGGTTATGAGTCGTTATGAGCTGTTTCAGAGGTTATGAGCAGTTATGAGCTGTTTCAGAGGTTATGAGCTGTTTCAGAGGTTATGAGCAGTTTCATAGGTTATGAGCTGTTTCAGAGGTTATGTGCTGTTTCAGAGGTTATGAGCTGTTTCAGAGGTTATGAGCAGTTATGTGCTGTTTCAGAGGTTATGAGCAGTTATGAGCTGTTTCAGAGGTTATGAGCTGTTTCAGAGGTTATGAGTCGTTATGAGCTGTTTCAGAGGTTATGAGCTGTTTCAGAGGTTATGAGTCCCTGTCTGTAGCTCGTTAGCGGGGTAGGCTCGAGTCTTGCACGGGTGAGTTCTTTGGAGCTGCACCCTGTCCTGTACAAGCCACATCAATTCAGTTCCCCGCCCGATATCCAGCATCAGGACAGATGTTTCTCTGCAAACCCGAACCAACCCGCGGAAAATGGTTTCCCGAGAGCCGATCTGTGACCTGCCCCAAAAAACATCAAGGTATTCATTTTTAATTATGACTCCGAAGTAGTAGGCTAGTAGTTCCCTTTTAACCTCCATCAATTAATTTGTCTGCGTGTCTAGTCAACGTCAAAAGGAAATCATGACCTTTGTTTTCTCTTTCTTTCTTTAAAAATATAAAAAATAAACTTCTAATGAACCTTTTTCTTATCTAATAATAACAAAACAATACCTTTACATTCAATATTGTTTAGACAATCAAATAGTTTAATTGAGACTTATATAAACAATTACCAGTATTTCTTTAGTTGCCCAGACTACATAAACTTTTACCAGCCCAAGTTTAAACGTTATGCGTCTAAATGAACGAACAAATTAATCTAAAAATGTATTGCTAATTAACTGATTTATCGTAAACAAATACCTGCTTCTGCTTTTGCAGGGCTGTGTATCCATCTTCTGGGTTGTTGCCGTAACGACTCAAAACCCTTAGATATCACTGGTGCAGCACGTGTTTATTCAGCCAATCACATCTGTGTTTTTTATTTATTTCTGCTGTTAAGTTAAGCCATTTCCTGTGTTAGTTTGGAGTGTTGGTTAATAAACCTTGCAGTGGAACATCTGGTTTCAGGAAACAAGGCGCCGGACACGACTTCACAGGAAAGACATTTGAATGTAAAAAAAAAAAAACCCTCAATTTTCATCAAGATGCGATTTTTTGGCATAAATGCTTTCTGGAACATGGGGACTTTCACGTGCCTTAATTAAAATAACAGATTTTTCTCCAGTTCTCTAGCTAGTTCTTGTTTTCTAGTCTTCCTGGTTCTGACCATTCTGCCTGTCCGGACCCTGACCCTGACCCTGAGCCTGCTGTTTCGTCCCAGATTGACTCTGCGTTGGATTACGAACCTCTGCCTGCCCTCGACTTGCCCTCTGCCTGACCTCGACCTGACCTCGAACTGCCCTCGACCTGCCCTTTGCCTGACCTCGACCTGCCCTTTGCCTGACCTCGACCTGCCCTCTGCCTGACCTCGACCTGCCCTTTGCCTGACCTCGACCTGCCCTTTGCCTGACCTCGACCTGCCCTCTGCCTGACCTCGACCTGCCCTTTGCCTGACCTCGACCTGCCCTCGACCTGCCCTTTGCCTGACCTCGACCTGCCCTCGACCTGCCCTTTGCCTGACCTCAACCTGCCCTTTGCCTGACCTCGACCTGACCTCGACCTGCCCTTTGCCTGACCTCGACCTGCCATTTGCCTGACCTCGACCTGCTCTTTGCCTGACCTCGACCTGCCCTTTGCCTGACCTCGACCTGCTCTTTGCCTGACCTCGACCTGCCCTTTGCCTGACCTCGACCTGCCCTTTGCCTGACCTCGACCTGCTCTTTGCCTGACCTCGACCTGCCCTTTGCCTGACCTCGACCTGCTCTTTGCCTGCCCTCGACTTGCCCTTTGCCTGACCTCGACCTGCCCTCGACCTGCTCTTTGCCTGACCTCGACCTGCCCTCGACCTGCCCTCTGCCTGACCTCGACCTGCCCTTTGCCTGACCTCGACCTGCCCTTTGCCTGACCTCGACCTGCCCTTTGCCTGACCTCGACCTGCTCTTTGCCTGACCTCGACCTGCCCTTTGCCTGACCTCGACCTGCTCTTTGCCTGCCCTCGACTTGCCCTTTGCCTGACCTCGACCTGCCCTCGACCTGCTCTTTGCCTGACCTCGACCTGCCCTCGACCTGCCCTCTGCCTGACCTCGACCTGCCCTTTGCCTGACCTCGACCTGCCCTCGACTTGCCCTTTGCCTGACCTCGACCTGACCTCGACCTGCTCTTTGCCTGACCTCGACCTGACCTCGACCTGCTCTTTGCCTGACCTCGACCTGCCCTCTGCCTGACCTCGACCTGCCCTTTGCCTGACCTCGACCTGCCCTCGACCTGCTCTTTGCCTGACCTCGACCTGACCTCGACCTGCTCTTTGCCTGACCTCGACCTGACCTCGACCTGCCCTCTGCCTGACTTCGACCTGCCCTTTGCCTGACCTCGACCTGACCTCGACCTGCCCTTTGCCTGACCTCGACCTGACCTCGACCTGCTCTTTGCCTGACCTCGCCCTGACCTCGACTTGCCCTTTGCCTGACCTCGACCTGACCTCGACCTGCTCTTTGCCTGACCTCGACCTGACCTCGACCTGCCCTTTGCCTGACCTCGACCTGCCCTTTGCCTGACCTCGACCTGCCCTCTGCCTGACCTCGACCTGCCCTCTGCCTGACCTCGACCTGCCCTTTGCCTGACCTCGACCTGCCCTTTGCCTGACCTCGACCTGCCCTTTGCCTGACCTCGACCTGCCCTTTGCCTGACCTCGACCTGCCCTCTGCCTGACCTCGACCTGCCCTCTGCCTGACCTCGACCTGCCCTTTGCCTGACCTCGACCTGCCCTCTGCCTGACCTCGACCTGCCCTATGCCTGACCTCGACCTGCCCTTTGCCTGACCTCGACCTGCCCTATGCCTGACCTCGACCTGCTCTTTGCCTGACCTTGACCTGCCCTTTGCCTGACCTCGACCTGCCCTCTGCCTGCCCTCGAACTGCCCTCGACCTGCTCTTTGCCTGACCTCGACCTGCCCTTTGCCTGACCTCGACCTGCCCTTTGCCTGGCCTCGACCTGCCCTCGACTTGCCCTTTGCCTGACCTCGACCTGACCTCGACCTGCCCTCTGCCTGACCTCGACCTGCTCTTTGCCTGACCTTGACCTGCCCTTTGCCTGACCTCGACCTGCCCTCGACTTGCCCTTTGCCTGACCTCGACCTTACCTCGACCTGCTCTTTGCCTGACCTCGACCTGACCTCGACCTGCTCTTTGCCTGACCTCGACCTGCCCTCTGCCTGACCTCGACCTGACCTCGACCTGCCCTTTGCCTGACCTCGACCTGCCCTTTGCCTGACCTCGACCTGCTCTTTGCCTGACCTCGACCTGCCCTCTGCCTGCCCTCTGCCTGCCCTCGACCTGCCCTTTGCCTGACCTCGACCTGCCCATTGCCTGACCTCGACCTGCCCTTTGCCTGACCTCGACCTGCCCTTTGCCTGACCTCGACCTGCCCTTTGCCTGACCTCGACCTGCCCTTTGCCTGACCTCGACCTGCTCTTTGCCTGACCTCGACCTGCCCTCTGCCTGCCCTCTGCCTGCCCTCGACCTGCCCTTTGCCTGACCTCGACCTGCCCTTTGCCTGACCTCGACCTGCCCTTTGCCTGACCTCGACCTGCCCTCTGCCTGACCTCGACCTGCCCTCTGCCTGACCTCGACCTGCCCTTTGCCTGACCTCGACCTGCCCTCTGCCTGACCTCGACCTGCCCTATGCCTGACCTCGACCTGCCCTTTGCCTGACCTCGACCTGCCCTATGCCTGACCTCGACCTGCTCTTTGCCTGACCTTGACCTGCCCTTTGCCTGACCTCGACCTGCCCTCTGCCTGCCCTCTGCCTGCCCTCGACCTGCTCTTTGCCTGACCTCGACCTGCCCTTTGCCTGACCTCGACCTGCCCTTTGCCTGGCCTCGACCTGCCCTCGACTTGCCCTTTGCCTGACCTCGACCTGACCTCGACCTGCCCTCTGCCTGACCTCGACTTGCTCTTTGCCTGACCTTGACCTGCCCTTTGCCTGACCTCGACCTGCCCTCTGCCTGCCCTCTGCCTGCCCTCGACCTGCTCTTTGCCTGAACTCGACCTGCCCTTTGCCTGACCTCGACCTGCCCTTTGCCTGACCTCAACCTGCCCTCGACTTGCCCTTTGCCTGACCTCGACCTGACCTCGACCTGCTCTTTGCCTGACCTCGACCTGACCTCGACCTGCTCTTTGCCTGACCTCGACCTGACCTCGACCTGCCCTCTGCCTGACCTCGACCTGACCTCGACCTGCCCTCTGCCTGACCTCGACCTGCCCTCTGCCTGACCTCGACCTGCCCTTTGCCTGACCTCGACCTGCCCTCTGCCTGACCTCGACTTGCCCTTTGCCTGACCTCGACCTGCCCTCGACCTGCCCTTTGCCTGACCTCGACCTGCCCTCGACTTGCTCTTTGCCTGACCTCGACCTGCCCTCGACTTGCCCTTTGCCTGACCTATACCTGCCCTCTGCCTGCCCTCGACCTGCCCTCGACCTGCCCTCTGCCTGCCCTCGACCTGCCCTCGACCTGCCCTTTGCCTGACCTCGACCTGCCCTCGACCTGCCCTCTGCCTGCCCTCGACCTGCCCTCGACCTGCCCTTTGCCTGACCTCGACCTGACCTCGACCTGCCCTCTGCCTGCCCTCTGCCTGCCCTCGACCTGCCCTTTGCCTGCCCCTGTGTTATAATAAACATTCTGAGAATCGTACTATCTGCTTCCTGTGTCTGTATCTGGGTCATATCCTGAGTCGGGACACCTAGTTGGTTTAGAAAAAGTCTGCAACCTTCCCGCTAGCCATGATTGGCTGAGATAATGAGTGGGCTGGACATGCCGAGAGAGGAGTTCGGATTGGTCTGCCATATAGCAGGCTTCTGTCTATTTGAGCTGGTCAGTATGTGTAGATAATCCTGTCGAACAAATCTTTTTAAAGATATCACATAGTAGAATATATCACTAGTAGAATATATCACTAGTAGAATATATCACGAAGTAGAATATATCACTAGTAGAATATATCACTAGTAGAATATATCATGTAGTAGAATATATCACGTAGTAGAGTAGTAGAATATATCACGTAGTAGAGTAGTAGAATATATCACGAAGTAGAGTAGTAGAATATATCACGTAGTAGAATATATCACATAGTAGAATATATCACGTAGTAGAATATATCACGTAGTAGAGTAGTAGAATATATCACGTAGTAGAATATATCACGTAAATAGAATATATCACGAAGTAGAGTAGTAGAATATGTCACGTAGTAGAATATATCACGTAGTAGAGTAGTAGAATATGTCACGTAGTAGAATATATCACGTAGTAGAGTAGGAGAATATATCACGTAGTAGAATATATCACATAGTAGAATATATCACGTAGTAGAATATATCACGTAGTAGAATATATCACGTAAATAGAATATATCACGTAGTAGAGTAGTAGAATATGTCACGTAGTAGAATATATCACGTAGTAGAGTAGGAGAATATATCACGTAGTAGAATATATCACATAGTAGAATATATCACGTAGTAGAATATATCACCTAGTAGAATATATCACGTAGTAGAATATATCACGTAGTAGAATATATCACGTAAATAGAATATATCACGTAGTAGAGTAGTAGAATATGTCACGTAGTAGAATATATCACGTAGTAGAGTAGTAGAATATATCACGTAGTAGAATATGTCACGTAGTAGAGTAGTAGAATATGTCACGTAGAAGAATATATCACGTAGTAGAATATATCACGTAGTATAGTAGGAGAATATATCACGTAGTAGAATATATCACGTAGTAGAATATATCACGTAGTAGAATATATCACGTAGTAGAGTAGTAGAATATATCACGTAGTAGAATATATCACGTAGTAGAATATATCACGTAGTAGAGTAGTAGAATATATCACGTAGTAGAGTAGTAGAATATATCACGTAGTAGAATATATCACGTAGTAGAATATATCACGTAGTAGAGTAGTAGAATATATCACGTAGTAGAATATATCACGAAGTAGAATATATCACTAGTAGAATATATCACTAGTAGAATATATCACGAAGTAGAATATATCACTAGTAGAATATATCACTAGTAGAATATATCACGTAGTAGAATATATCACGTAGTAGAGTAGTAGAATATATCACGTAGTAGAGTAGTAGAATATATCACGAAGTAGAGTAGTAGAATATATCACGTAGTAGAATATATCACGTAAATAGAATATATCACGTAGTAGAGTAGTAGAATATATCACGTAGTAGAATATATCACGTAGTAGAGTAGTAGAATATATCACATAGTAGAATATATCACATAGTAGAATATATCACTTAGTAGAATATATCACGTAGTAGAGTAGTAGAATATATCACGTAGTAGAATATATCACGTAGTAGAGTAGTAGAATATATCACGTAGTAGAATATATCACGTAGTAGAATATATCACGTAGTAGAGTAGTAGAATATATCACGTAGTATAGTAGGAGAATATATCACATAAATAGAATATATCACGCAGTAGAGTAGTAGAATATATCACGTAGTAGAATATATCACGTAGTAGAGTAGTAGAATATATCACGTAGTAGAATATATCACGTAGTAGAATATATCACGTAGTAGAGTAGTAGAATATATCACGTAGTATAGTAGGAGAATATATCACGTAAATAGAATATATCACGCAGTAGAGTAGTAGAATATATCACGTAGTAGAATATATCACGTAGTAGAGTAGTAGAATATATCACGTAGTATAGCAGTAGAATATATCACATAGTAGAATATATCACGAAGTAGAATATATCACGTAGTAGTATGGTATGACTCTGGTATGTCTCTGGTAGAGAAGGAATATATCTGGTATATCTCTGGTATGTCTCTGGTATATCTATGGTATGTCTCTGGTAGAGAAGGTATATCTCTGGTATGTCTCTGGTAGAGAAGGTATATCTCTGGTATGTCTCTGGTATGTCTCTGGTAGAGAAGGTATATCTCTGGTATGTCTCTGATATATCTCTGATATGTCTCTGGTAGAGAAGGTATGTCTCTTGTATGTCTCTGGTATGTCTCTGGTATGTCTCTGGTAGAGAAGGTATATCTCTGGTATGTCTCTGGTATGTCTCTGGTATGTCTCTGGTAGAGAAGGTATATCTCTGGTATGTCTCTGATATATCTCTGATATGTCTCTGGTAGAGAAGGTATGTCTCTTGTATATCTCTGGTATGTCTCTGGTATGTCTCTGATATGTCTCTGATATGTCTCTGCTATGTCTCTGGTATGTCTCTGGTAGAGAAGGTATATCTCTGGTATGTCTCTGGTATGTCTCTGGTAGAGAAGGTATATCTCTGGTATGTCTCTTATATGTCTCTGGTATGTCTCCGATATGTCTCTGGAAGAGAAGGTATATCTCTGGTATGTCTCTGGTATGTCTCTTGTATGTCTCTGATATGTCTCTGGTATGTCTCCGATATGTCTCTGGAAGAGAAGGTATATCTCTGGTATGTCTCTGGTATGTCTCTGATATGTCTCTGATATGTCTCTGGTATGTCTCTGGTATGTCTCTGGTATGTCTCTGGTAGAAAAGGTATATCTCTGGTATGTCTCTTATATGTCTCTGGTATGTCTCCAATATGTCTCTGGAAGAGAAGGTATATCTCTGGTATGTCTCTGGTATGTCTCTGATATGTCTCTGATATGTCTCTGGTATGTCTCTGGTATGTCTCTGGTATATCTCTGGTATGTCTCTGGTATGTCTCTGATATGTCTCTGGTATGTCTCTGGTATGTCTCTGGTATGTCTCTGGTATGTCTCTTATATGTCTCTGGTATGTCTCTGATATGTCTCTGGAAGAGAAGGTATATCTCTGGTATGTCTCTGGTATGTCTCTGATATGTCTCTGATATGTCTCTGCTATGTCTCTGGTATGTCTCTGGTAGAGAAGGTATATCTCTGGTATGTCTCTGGTATGTCTCTGGTAGAGAAGGTATATCTCTGGTATGTCTCTTGTATGTCTCTGATATGTCTCTGGTATGTCTCCGATATGTCTCTGGAAGAGAAGGTATATCTCTGGTATGTCTCTGGTATGTCTCTGGAAGAGAAGGTCTCTGGTATGTCTCTGGTATATCTCTGGTATGTCTCTGGTATGTCTCTGATATGTCTCTGGTATGTCTCTGGTATGTCTCTGGTAGAGAATGTATATCTCTGGTATGTCTCTGGTATGTCTCTGGTATGTCTCTGGTATGTCTCTGGTAGAGTAGGTATATCTATGGTATGTCTCTGGTATGTCTCTGATATGTCTCTGATATGTCTCTGGTATGTCTTTGGTAGAGAAGGTATGTCTCTGGTATGTCTCTGGTATGTCTCTGGTATGTCTCTGGTAGAGAAGGTATATCTCTGGTATGTCTCTGATATGTCTCTGGTATGTCTCTGGTATGTCTCTGATATGTCTCTGGTATGTCTCTGGTATGTTTCTTGTAGAGAAGGTATATCTCTGGTATGTCTCTGGTATGTATCTGGTATGTCTCTGGTAGAGAAGGTATATCTCTGGTATATATCTGGTATGTCTCTGGTAGAGAAGGTATATCTCTGGTATGTCTCTGGTATATCTCTGTATGTCTCTGGTATGTCTCTGGTATGTCTCTGGTATATATCTGGTATGTCTCTGGTTGAGAAGGTATATCTCTGGTATGTCTCTGGTATGTCTCTGGTATGTCTCTGGTATGTCTCTGTATGTCTCTATGTCTCTGATATGTCTCTGGTATGTCTCTGATATGTCTCTGATATGTCTCTGGTATGTATGTCTCTGGTATGTGTCTGATATGTCTCTGGTATATATCTGGTATGTCTCTGATATGTCTCTGATATGTCTCTGGTATGTCCCTGGTATGTCTCTGGTATGTCTCTGGTATGTCTCTGGTATATCTCTGGTGTGTCTCTGGTATGTCTCTGGTATGTCTCTGGTGTGTCTCTGGTGTGTCTCTGGTATGTTTCTGGTATATCTCTGATATGTCTCTGATATGTCTCTGATATGTCTCTGGTATGTCTCTGGTATGTCTCTGGTATATCTCTGGTATGTCTCTGATATGTCTCTGGTATGTCTCTGGTATGTCTCTGGTATGTCTCTGGTATGTCTCTGGTATGTCTCTGATGTCTCTGTATGTCTCTGGTATGTCTCTGGTATGTCTCTGGTATGTCTCTGGTATGTCTCTGGTATATCTCTGGTATGTCTCTGGTATGTCTCTGGTATGTCTCTGTATGTCTCTGGTATGTCTCTGGTATGTCTCTGGTAGAGAAGGTATATCTCTGGTATGTCTCTGATATGTCTCTGGTATGTCTCTGGTATGTCTCTGATATGTCTCTGGTATGTCTCTGGTATGTCTCTTGTAGAGAAGGTATATCTCTGGTATGTCTCTGGTATGTCTCTGGTATGTCTCTGGTATGTCTCTGGTATGTCTCTGGTATGTCTCTGGTATGTCTCTGGTATGTCTCTGGTATGTCTCTGGTATATCTCTGGTATGTCTCTGGTATGTCTCTGGTATGTCTCTGATATGTCTCTGGTATGTCTCTGGTATGTCTCTGGTATATCTCTGGTATGTCTCTGATATGTCTCTGGTATGTCTCTGGTATGTCTCTGGTATGTCTCTGATATGTCTCTGGTATGTCTCTGGTATGTCTCTGGTATGTCTCTGGTATGTCTCTGGTATGTCTCTGGTATGTCTCTGGTATGTCTCTGGTATGTCTCTGGTATGTCTCTGATATGTCTCTGGTATGTCTCTGGTATGTCTCTGGTATGTCTCTGATATGTCTCTGGTATGTCTCTGGTATGTCTCTGATATGTCTCTGATATGTCTCTGATATGTCTCTGGTATGTCTCTGGTATGTCTCTGGTATGTCTCTGGTATATCTCTGGTATGTCTCTGGTATGTCTCTGGTATGTCTCTGGTATGTCTCTGGTATGTCTCTGGTATATCTCTGGTATGTCTCTGGTATGTCTCTGGTATGTCTCTGGTATGTCTCTGGTATGTCTCTGGTATGTCTCTGATATGTCTCTGGTATATCTCTGGTATGTCTCTGGTATGTCTCTGATATGTCTCTGGTATGTCTCTGGTATGTCTCTGAGAAGGTATGTCTCTGGTATGTCTCTGGTATGTCTCTGGTATGTCTCTGGTATGTCTCTGGTATATCTCTGGTATGTCTCTGGTATGTCTCTGGTATGTCTCTGGTATGTCTCTGGTATGTCTCTGGTATGTCTCTGGTATGTCTCTGGTATGTCTCTGGTAGAGAAGGTATATCTCTGGTATGTCTCTGGTATGTCTCTGATATGTCTCTGGTATGTCTCTGGTATGTCTCTGGTATAAAGGTATGTCTCTGGTATGTCTCTGGTATGTCTCTGGTATGTCTCTGGTATGTCTCTGGTATGTCTCTGGTATGTCTCTCTGGTATGTCTCTGGTATGTCTCTGGTATGTCTCTATATGTCTCTGGTATGTCTCTGAAGGTATATCTCTGGTATGTCTCTGGTATGTCTCTATGTCTCTGGTAGTCTCTGGTATGTCTCTGGTATGTCTGGTAGAGAAGGTATATCTCTGGTATGTCTCTGGTATGTCTCTGGTATGTCTCTTATGTCTCTGGTATGTCTCTGGTATGTCTCTGGTATGTCTCTGGTATGTCTCTGGTATGTCTCTGGTATGTCTCTGGTATGTCTCTGGTATGTCTCTGGTATGTCTCTGGTATGTCTCTGATATGTCTCTGAGTATGTCTCTCTGTATGTCTCTGGTATGTCTCTGGTATAGTAGAATCTCTGAACAAATGTCTCTGGTATGTCTCTGGTATGTCTCTGGTATGTCTCTGTATGTCTCTGGTATGTCTCTGGTATGTCTCTGGTATGTCTCTGGTATGTCTCTGGTATGTCTCTGTATGTCTCTGGTATGTCTCTGGTATGTCTCTGGTATGTCTCTGGTATGTCTCTGGTATGTCTCTGGTAAAAAGTCTCTGGTATGTCTCTGGTATGTCTCTGGTATGTCTCTGGTATGTCTCTGGTATGTCTCTGGTATGTCTCTGGTATGTCTCTGGTATGTCTCTGGTATGTCTCTGGTATGTCTCTGGTATGTCTCTGGTATGTCTCTGTCTCTGGTATGTCTCTGGTATGTCTCTGGTATGTCTCTGGTATGTCTCTGGTATGTCTCTGATATGTCTCTGGTATGTCTCTGGTATGTCTCTGGTATGTCTCTGGTATGTCTCTGGTATGTCTCTGGTATGTCTCTGAATGTCTCTGGTATGTCTCTGGTATGTCTCTGGTATGTCTCTGGTATGTCTCTATCTCTGGTATGTCTCTGGTATGTCTCTGGTATGTCTCTGGTATGTCTCTGGTATGTCTCTGGTATGTCTCTGGTATGTCTCTGGTATGTCTCTGGTATATGTCTCTGATATGTCTCTGGTATGTCTCTGATATGTCTCTGATATGTCTCTGGTATGTCTCTGATATGTCTCTGGTATGTCTCTGGTATGTCTCTGGTAAGGTATATCTCTGGTATGTCTCTGGTATGTCTCTGGTAGAGAAGGTATATCTCTGGTATGTCTCTGGTATGTCTCTGGTATGTCTCTGATATGTCTCTGGTATGTCTCTGGTATGTCTCTGGTATGTCTCTGATATGTCTCTGATATGTCTCTGGTATGTCTCTGGTATGTCTCTGGTATGTCTCTGGTATGTCTCTGGTATGTCTCTGGTATGTCTCTGGTATATCTCTGGTATGTCTCTGGTATGTCTCTGGTATGTCTCTGGTATGTCTCTGGTATGTCTCTGGTATGTCTCTGGTATGTCTCTGGTATGTCTCTGGTATGTCTCTGGTATGTCTCTGGTATGTCTCTGGTATGTCTCTGGTATGTCTCTGGTATGTCTCTGGTATGTCTCTGGTATGTCTCTGGTATGTCTCTGGTATGTCTCTGGTATGTCTCTGGTGTGTCTCTGGTATGTCTCTGGTATGTCTCTGGTATGTCTCTGGTATGTCTCTGGTATGTCTCTGGTATGTCTCTGGTATGTCTCTGGTATGTCTCTGGTATGTCTCTGGTATGTCTCTGGTATGTCTCTGGTATGTCTCTGGTATGTCTCTGGTATGTCTCTGGTATGTCTCTGGTATGTCTCTGGTATGTCTCTGGTATGTCTCTGGTATGTCTCTGGTATGTCTCTGGTATGTCTCTGGTATGTCTCTGGTATGTCTCTGGTATGTCTCTGGTATGTCTCTGGTATGTCTCTGGTATGTCTCTGGTATGTCTCTGGTATGTCTCTGGTATGTCTCTGGTATGTCTCTGGTATGTCTCTGGTATGTCTCTGGTATGTCTCTGGTATGTCTCTGTATGTCTCTGGTATGTCTCTGGTATGTCTCTGGTATGTCTCTGGTATGTCTCTGGTATGTCTCTGGTATGTCTCTGGTATGTCTCTGGTATGTCTCTGGTATGTCTCTGGTATGTCTCTGGTATGTCTCTGGTATGTCTCTGGTATGTCTCTGGTCTCTGGTATGTCTCTGGTATGTCTCTGGTATGTCTCTGGTATATGTCTCTGGTATGTCTCTGGTATGTCTCTGGTATGTCTCTGGTATGTCTCTGGTATGTCTCTGGTATGTCTCTGGTATGTCTCTGGTATGTCTCTGGTATATCTCTGGTATGTCTCTGGTATATCTCTGGTATGTCTCTGGTATGTCTCTGGTATGTCTCTGGTATGTCTCTGGTATGTCTCTGGTATGTCTCTGGTATGTCTCTGGTATGTCTCTGGTATGTCTCTGGTGTCTCTGTGTGTCTCTGGTGTGTCTCTGGTATATCTCTGGTATGTCTCTGGTATGTCTCTGGTATGTCTCTGGTATGTCTCTGTGTGTCTCTGGTATGTCTCTGGTATGTCTCTGGTATATCTCTGGTATGTCTCTGGTATGTCTCTGGTATGTCTCTGGTATGTCTCTGGTATGTCTCTGGTATGTCTCTGGTATGTCTCTGGTATGTCTCTGGTATGTCTCTGGTATGTCTCTGGTATGTCTCTGGTATGTCTCTGGTATGTCTCTGGTATGTCTCTGGTATGTCTCTGGTATGTCTCTGGTATGTCTCTGGTATGTCTCTGGTATGTCTCTGGTATGTCTCTGGTATGTCTCTGGTATGTCTCTGGTATGTCTCTGGTATGTCTCTGGTATGTCTCTGGTGTGTCTCTGGTATGTCTCTGGTATGTCTCTGGTATGTCTCTGGTATGTCTCTGGTATGTCTCTGGTATGTCTCTGGTGTGTCTCTGGTATGTCTCTGGTATGTCTCTGGTATGTCTCTGGTGTGTCTCTGGTATGTCTCTGGTATATCTCTGGTATGTCTCTGGTATGTCTCTGGTATGTCTCTGGTATGTCTCTGGTATGTCTCTGGTATGTCTCTGGTATGTCTCTGGTATGTCTCTGGTATGTCTCTGGTATGTCTCTGGTATGTCTCTGGTATGTCTCTGGTATGTCTCTGGTATGTCTCTGGTATGGTATGTCTCTGGTATATGTCTCTGGTATGTCTCTGGTATGTCTCTGGTATGTCTCTGGGTATGTCTCTGGTATGTCTCTGGTATGTCTCTGGTATGTCTCTGTCTCTGGTATGTCTCTGGTATGTCTCTGTATGTCTCTGGTATGTCTCTGGTATGTCTCTGGTATGTCTCTGGTATGTCTCTGGTATGTCTCTGGTATGTCTCTGGTATGTCTCTGGTATGTCTCTGGTATATCTCTGGTATGTCTCTGGTATGTCTCTGGTATGTCTCTGGTATGTGGTATATCTCTGGTATGTCTCTGGTATGTCTCTGTCTCTGGTATGTCTCTGTCTCTGGTATGTCTCTGGTATGTCTCTGGTATGTCTCTGGTATGTCTCTGGTATATCTCTGGTATATGTCTCTGGTATGTCTCTGGTATGTCTCTGGTATGTCTCTGGTGTGTCTCTGGTATGTCTCTGGTATGTCTCTGGTATATCTCTGGTATGTCTCTGGTATGTCTCTGGTATGTCTCTGTCTCTGGTATGTCTCTGGTATGTCTCTGGTATGTCTCTGGTGTGTCTCTGTATGTATGTCTCTGGTATATCTCTGGTATGTCTCTGGTATGTCTCTGGTATGTCTCTGGTATGTCTCTGGTATGTCTCTGGTATGTCTCTGGTATGTCTCTGGTATGTCTCTGGTATATCTCTGGTATGTCTCTGGTATATCTCTGGTATGTCTCTGGTATGTCTCTGGTATGTCTCTGGTATGTCTCTGGTATGTCTCTGGTATATCTCTGGTATGTCTCTGGTATGTCTCTGGTATGTCTCTGGTATGTCTCTGGTATGTCTCTGGTATGTCTCTGGTATGTCTCTGGTATGTCTCTGGTATGTCTCTGGTATGTCTCTGGTATGTCTCTGGTATGTCTCTGGTATGTCTCTGGTATGTCTCTGTATGTCTCTATATCTCTGGTATGTCTCTGGTATGTCTCTGGTATGTCTCTGGTATATCTCTGGTATGTCTCTGGTATGTCTCTGGTGTGTCTCTGGTATATCTCTGGTATGTCTCTGGTGTGTCTCTGGTATATCTCTGGTATGTCTCTGGTATGTCTCTGGTATGTCTCTGGTATGTCTCTGGTATATCTCTGGTATGTCTCTGGTATGTCTCTGGTATGTCTCTGGTGTGTCTCTGGTATGTCTCTGGTGTGTCTCTGGTGTGTCTCTGGTATGTCTCTGGTGTGTCTCTGGTATATCTCTGGTATGTCTCTGGTATGTCTCTGGTATGTCTCTGGTATGTCTCTGGTATGTCTCTGGTATGTCTCTGTATGTCTCTGTGCCTCTGGTATGTCTCTGGTATGTCTCTGGTATGTCTCTGGTATGTCTCTGGTATGTCTCTGGTATGTCTCTGGTATGTCTCTGGTATGTCTCTGGTGTGTCTCTGGTATGTCTCTGGTGTGTCTCTGGTATGTCTCTGGTGTCTCTGGTATGTCTCTGTGTCTCTGGTATGTCTCTGGTATGTCTCTGGTATGTCTCTGGTATATCTCTGGTATGTCTCTGGTATGTCTCTGGTATATCTCTGGTATATCTCTGGTATGTCTCTGGTATGTCTCTGGTATATCTCTGGTATGTCTCTGGTATGTCTCTGGTATATCTCTGGTATATCTCTGGTATGTCTCTGGTATATCTCTGGTATGTCTCTGGTATGTCTCTGGTATATCTCTGGTATATCTCTGGTATATCTCTGGTATATCTCTGGTATGTCTCTGGTATGTCTCTGGTATGTCTCTGGTATGTCTCTGGTGTGTCTCTGGTATGTCTCTGGTGTGTCTCTGGTATGTCTCTGGTATGTCTCTGGTATGTCTCTGGTATGTCTCTGGTATGTCTCTGGTATGTCTCTGGTATGTCTCTGGTATGTCTCTGGTATGTCTCTGGTATGTCTCTGGTGTGTCTCTGGTATGTCTCTGGTATGTCTCTGGTATGTCTCTGGTATGTCTCTGGTATGTCTCTCTGGTATGTCTCTGGTATGTCTCTGGTATGTCTCTGGTATGTCTCTGGTATGTCTCTGGTATGTCTCTGGTATGTCTCTGGTATGTCTCTGGTATGTCTCTGGTATGTCTCTGGTATGTCTCTGGTATGTCTCTGGTATGTCTCTGTATCTCTGGTATGTCTCTGGTATGTCTCTGGTATGTCTCTGGTATGTCTCTGGTATGTCTCTGGTATGTCTCTGGTATGTCTCTGGTATATCTCTGGTATGTCTCTGGTATGTCTCTGGTATGTCTCTGTATGTGTCTCTGGTATATCTCTGGTATGTCTCTGGTATGTCTCTGGTATGTCTCTGGTATGTCTCTGGTATGTCTCTGGTATGTCTCTATATCTCTGGTGTCTCTGGTATATCTCTGGTATGTCTCTGGTATGTCTCTGTATATATCTCTGGTATATGTCTCTGGTATGTCTCTGGTATGTCTCTGGTATGTCTCTGGTATGTCTCTGGTATGTCTCTGGTATGTCTCTGGTATGTCTCTGGTATGTCTCTGTGTCTCTGTCTCTGGTATGTCTCTGGTATGTCTCTGGTATGTCTCTGGTATGTCTCTGGTATGTCTCTGTATATCTCTGGTATGTCTCTGGTATGTCTCTGGTATGTCTCTGGTATGTCTCTGGTATGTCTCTGGTATGTCTCTGGTATGTCTCTGGTATGTCTCTGGTATGTCTCTGGTATGTCTCTGGTATGTCTCTGGTATGTCTCTGGTATGTCTCTGTATGTCTCTGATATGTCTCTGGTATGTCTCTGGTATGTCTCTGGTATGTGTCTCTGGTATGTCTCTGGTATGTCTCTGGTATGTCTCTGGTGTCTCTGGTATGTCTCTGGTATGTCTCTGGTATGTCTCTGGTATGTCTCTGGTATGTCTCTGGTATGTCTCTGGTATGTCTCTGGTATGTCTCTGGTATGTCTCTGTCTCTGGTATGTCTCTGGTATGTCTCTGGTATGTCTCTGGTATGTCTCTGGTATGTCTCTGGTATGTCTCTGGTATGTCTCTGGTATGTCTCTGGTATGTCTCTGGTATGTCTCTGGTATGTCTCTGGTATGTCTCTCTGGTATGTCTCTGGTATGTCTCTGTATGTCTCTGTATGTCTCTGGTATGTCTCTGGTATGTCTCTGGTATATCTCTGGTATGTCTCTGGTATGTCTCTGGTATATCTCTGGTATGTCTCTGGTATGTCTCTGGTATGTCTCTGGTATGTCTCTGGTATGTCTCTGGTATGTCTCTGGTATGTCTCTGGTATGTCTCTGGTATGTCTCTGGTATGTCTCTGGTATGTCTCTGGTATATCTCTGGTATGTCTCTGGTATGTCTCTGGTATGTCTCTGGTATATCTCTGGTATGTCTCTGGTGTGTCTCTGGTATGTCTCTGGTGTGTCTCTGGTGTGTCTCTGGTATGTCTCTGGTGTGTCTCTGGTATATCTCTGGTATGTCTCTGGTATGTCTCTGGTATGTCTCTGGTATGTCTCTGTATGTCTCTGGTATGTCTCTGGTATGTCTCTGGTATGTCTCTGGTATGTCTCTGGTATGTCTCTGGTATGTCTCTGGTATGTCTCTGGTATGTCTCTGGTATGTCTCTGGTATGTCTCTGGTATGTCTCTGGTATATCTCTGGTATGTCTCTGGTATGTCTCTGGTATGTCTCTGGTATGTCTCTGGTATGTCTCTGGTATGTCTCTGGTATGTCTCTGGTATGTCTCTGGTATGTCTCTGGTATGTCTCTGGTATATCTCTGGTATGTCTCTGGTATATCTCTGGTGTGTCTCTGGTATGTCTCTGGTGTGTCTCTGGTATGTCTCTGGTATATCTCTGGTATGTCTCTGGTATATCTCTGGTATGTCTCTGGTATATCTCTGGTGTGCCTCTGGTATGTCTCTGGTGTGTCTCTGGTATATCTCTGGTATATCTCTGGTATGTCTCTGGTGTGTCTCTGGTATATCTCTGGTATGTCTCTGGTGTGTCTCTGGTATATCTCTGGTATGTCTCTGGTATGTCTCTGGTATGTCTCTGGTGTGTCTCTGGTATATCTCTGGTATGTCTCTGGTATGTCTCTGGTATGTCTCTGATATGTCTCTGGTATGTCTCTGGTGTGTCTCTGGTATGTCTCTGGTATGTCTCTGGTATGTCTCTGGTATGTCTCTGGTATATCTCTGGTATGTCTCTGGTATGTCTCTGGTATGTCTCTGGTATGTCTCTGGTATGTCTCTGGTATGTCTCTGGTGTGTCTCTGGTATGTCTCTGGTATGTCTCTGGTATGTCTCTGGTATGTCTCTGGTGTGTCTCTGGTATGTCTCTGGTGTGTCTCTGGTATGTCTCTGGTATGTCTCTGGTGTGTCTCTGGTGTGTCTCTGGTATGTCTCTGGTGTGTCTCTGGTATGTCTCTGGTATGTCTCTGGTATGTCTCTGGTATGTCTCTGGTATGTCTCTGGTATGTCTCTGGTATGTCTCTGGTATGTCTCTGGTATGTCTCTGGTGTGTCTCTGGTGTGTCTCTGGTATGTCTCTGGTATGTCTCTGGTATGTCTCTGGTATGTCTCTGGTATGTCTCTGGTATGTCTCTGGTATATCTCTGGTATGTCTCTGGTATGTCTCTGGTATGTCTCTGGTATGTCTCTGGTATATCTCTGGTATGTCTCTGGTATGTCTCTGGTATGTCTCTGGTATGTCTCTGTCTCTGGTATGTCTCTGGTATGTCTCTGGTATGTCTCTGGTATGTCTCTGGTATGTCTCTGGTATGTCTCTGGTATGTCTCTGGTATGTCTCTGGTATGTCTCTGGTATGTCTCTATGTCTCTGGTATGTCTCTGGTGTCTCTGTCTCTGGTATGTCTCTGGTATGTCTCTGGTATGTCTCTGGTATGTCTCTGTCTCTGGTATGTCTCTGGTATGTCTCTGGTATGTCTCTGGTATGTCTCTGGTATGTCTCTGGTATGTCTCTGGTATGTCTCTGGTATGTCTCTGGTATGTCTCTGGTATGTCTCTGGTATGTCTCTGTCTCTGGTGTCTCTGTCTCTGGTATGTCTCTGGTATGTCTCTGGTATGTCTCTGGTATGTCTCTGGTATGTCTCTGGTATGTCTCTGGTATGTCTCTGGTATCTCTGGTATGTCTCTGGTATATCTCTGGTATGTCTCTGGTATGTCTCTGGTATGTCTCTGGTATGTCTCTGGTATGTCTCTGGTATGTCTCTGGTATGTCTCTGGTATGTCTCTGGTATGTCTCTGGTATGTCTCTGGTATGTCTCTGGTATGTCTCTGGTATGTCTCTGGTATGTCTCTGGTATGTCTCTGGTATGTCTCTGGTATGTCTCTGGTATGTCTCTGGTATGTCTCTGGTGTGTCTCTGGTATGTCTCTGGTATGTCTCTGGTATGTCTCTGGTATGTCTCTGGTATGTCTCTGGTATGTCTCTGGTATGTCTCTGGTATGTCTCTGGTATGTCTCTGGTATGTCTCTGGTATGTCTCTGGTATGTCTCTGGTATGTCTCTGGTATGTCTCTGGTATGTCTCTGGTATGTCTCTGGTATGTCTCTGGTATGTCTCTGGTATGTCTCTGGTATGTCTCTGGTATGTCTCTGGTATGTCTCTGGTATGTCTCTGGTATGTCTCTGGTATGTCTCTGGTATGTCTCTGGTATGTCTCTGGTATGTCTCTGGTATGTCTCTGGTATGTCTCTGGTATGTCTCTGGTATGTCTCTGGTATGTCTCTGGTATGTCTCTGGTATGTCTCTGGTATGTCTCTGGTATGTCTCTGGTATGTCTCTGGTATGTCTCTGGTATATCTCTGGTATGTCTCTGGTATGTCTCTGGTATGTCTCTGGTATGTCTCTGGTATGTCTCTGGTGTGTCTCTGGTATGTCTCTGGTATGTCTCTGGTATGTCTCTGGTATGTCTCTGGTATGTCTCTGGTATGTCTCTGGTATGTCTCTGGTATGTCTCTGGTATGTCTCTGGTATGTCTCTGGTATGTCTCTGGTATGTCTCTGGTATGTCTCTGGTATGTCTCTGGTATGTCTCTGGTATGTCTCTGGTATGTCTCTGGTATGTCTCTGGTATGTCTCTGGTATGTCTCTGGTATGTCTCTGGTATGTCTCTGGTATGTCTCTGGTATGTCTCTGGTATGTCTCTGGTATGTCTCTGGTATGTCTCTGGTATGTCTCTGGTATGTCTCTGGTATGTCTCTGGTATGTCTCTGGTATGTCTCTGGTATGTCTCTGGTATGTCTCTGGTATGTCTCTGGTATGTCTCTGGTATGTCTCTGGTATATCTCTGGTATATCTCTGGTATGTCTCTGGTATATCTCTGGTATGTCTCTGGTATGTCTCTGGTGTGTCTCTGGTATGTCTCTGGTATGTCTCTGGTATGTCTCTGGTATGTCTCTGGTATGTCTCTGGTATGTCTCTGGTATATCTCTGGTGTGTCTCTGGTATGTCTCTGTCTCTGTGTCTCTGGTATGTCTCTGGTATGTCTCTGGTATGTCTCTGGTATATCTCTGGTATGTCTCTGGTATATCTCTGGTGTGCCTCTGGTATGTCTCTGGTGTGTCTCTGGTATATCTCTGGTATATCTCTGGTATGTCTCTGGTGTGTCTCTGGTATATCTCTGGTATGTCTCTGGTGTGTCTCTGGTATATCTCTGGTATGTCTCTGGTATGTCTCTGGTATGTCTCTGGTGTGTCTCTGGTATGTCTCTGGTATGTCTCTGGTATGTCTCTGGTATGTCTCTGGTATGTCTCTGGTATGTCTCTGGTGTGTCTCTGGTATGTCTCTGGTATGTCTCTGGTATGTCTCTGGTATGTCTCTGGTATGTCTCTGGTATGTCTCTGGTATGTCTCTGGTGTGTCTCTGGTGTGTCTCTGGTGTGTCTCTGGTGTGTCTCTGGTATGTCTCTGGTATGTCTCTGGTATGTCTCTGGTATGTCTCTGGTATGTCTCTGGTATGTCTCTGGTGTGTCTCTGGTATGTCTCTGGTATGTCTCTGGTATGTCTCTGGTATGTCTCTGGTATGTCTCTGGTATGTCTCTGGTATGTCTCTGGTATGTCTCTGGTATGTCTCTGGTATGTCTCTGGTATGTCTCTGGTATGTCTCTGGTATGTCTCTGGTATGTCTCTGGTATGTCTCTGGTATGTCTCTGGTATGTCTCTGGTATGTCTCTGGTATGTCTCTGGTATGTCTCTGGTATGTCTCTGGTATGTCTCTGGTATGTCTCTGGTATGTCTCTGGTATGTCTCTGGTATGTCTCTGGTATGTCTCTGGTATGTCTCTGGTATGTCTCTGGTATGTCTCTGGTATGTCTCTGGTATGTCTCTGGTATGTCTCTGGTATGTCTCTGGTATGTCTCTGGTGTGTCTCTGGTATATCTCTGGTATGTCTCTGGTATGTCTCTGGTATATCTCTGGTATGTCTCTGGTGTATGTCTCTGGTATGTCTCTGGTATGTCTCTGGTATGTCTCTGGTGTGTCTCTGGTATGTCTCTGGTATGTCTCTGGTATGTCTCTGGTATGTCTCTGGTATGTCTCTGGTATGTCTCTGGTATGTCTCTGGTATGTCTCTGGTATGTCTCTGGTATGTCTCTGTATGTCTCTATGTCTCTGGTATGTCTCTGGTATGTCTCTGGTATGTCTCTGGTATGTCTCTGGTATGTCTCTGGTATGTCTCTGGTATGTCTCTGGTATGTCTCTGGTATGTCTCTGGTATGTCTCTGGTATGTCTCTGGTATGTCTCTGGTATGTCTCTGGTATGTCTCTGGTATGTCTCTGGTATGTCTCTGGTATGTCTCTGGTATGTCTCTGGTATGTCTCTGGTATGTCTCTGGTATGTCTCTGGTGTGTCTCTGGTATGTCTCTGGTATGTCTCTGGTATGTCTCTGGTATGTCTCTGGTATGTCTCTGGTATGTCTCTGGTATGTCTCTGGTATGTCTCTGATGTGTCTCTGGTATATCTCTGGTATGTCTCTGGTATATCTCTGGTATATCTCTGGTATGTCTCTGGTGTGTCTCTGGTATGTCTCTGGTGTG
>NW_026290804.1:215000-285000 GCF_023373465.1 Oncorhynchus keta
CGAAACATGTGCCGACTGAAACAGGTACCGGCCGAAACAGGTACTGAAACATATACTGAAAAAAGTACCGAAACAGGTACTGAAACATATACTGAAAAAAGTACTGAAACAGGTACCGAAACATGTGCTGAAACAGGTACTGAAACATGTGCTGAAACAGGTACTGAAACAGGTACTGAAACAGGTACTGAAACATGTACTGAAACAGGTACCGGCCGAAACATGTGCTGAAACATGTGCTGAAACAGGTACTGAAACATGTACTGAAACAGGTACTGAAACATGTACTGAAACAGGTACTGAAACATGTACTGAAACAGGTATTGAAACAGGTACTGAAACAGCTATTGTTACACATGCTATGAATGATAACATATGCCCTGGCTCTTGACCAGGGATTCAAGCAGAACGTGTGTGTGTGTGTGTGTGTGTGTGTGTGTGTGTGTGTGTGTGTGTGTGTGTGTGTGTGTGTGTGTGTGTGTGTGTGTGTGTGTGTGTGTGTGTGTGTGTGTGTGTGTGTGTGTGTGTGTGTGTGTGTGTGTGTGTGCGCTTCGGCCCGGTTGGGTGTCTCTTGGAAAAAGATGTAGAGGGCTCTTATTTTTCTACCCATTTTAATGTGTGAACAGAAATACTTGATCCACCCGTCAGAGAGAGGGTTCTTGAGATATTTTACCCTCCTCTCTCTTTCTTTCTCCTTCTTTCTCCTTCTCTCTTTCTCTCCTCTCTCTTTCTTTCTCTCCTCTCTCTTTCTTTCTCTCCTCTCTCTTTCTCACCTCTCTCTTTCTCTCCTCTCTCTTTCTCTCCTCTCTCTCTCTTCTCTCTCTTTCTTTCTCTCCTCTCTTTCTTTCTCTCCTCTATCTTTCTTTCTCTCCTCTCTCTTTCTCTCCCCTCTCTCTCTTTCTCCTTCTCTCTTTCTCTCCTCTCTCTCCTCTCTCTTTCTCTCATCTCTCTTTCTTTCTCCTTCTCTCTTTCTCTCTTCTCTTTCTTTCTCCTTCTCTCTTTCTCTCCTCTCTTTCTTTCTCCTTCTCTCTTTCTCTCCTCTTTTCCCCTCTCATGTTCTCCTTCTCTCTCTCTCGTTATCTCCTTTCTCCCTCTCTCAATTTCTCCTCTCTTTCTCTTATCTCTCCCTCTCTCGTTTTCTCCTTCTCTCCCTCTCTCGTTTTCTCTTTTCCTCCCTCTCTCCTTCTCTCCTTCTCTCTCTCTCTCCCTCACCGTCTCCAATCCACCCTGTCTGATGATTTGTCTGTTCCAACCTATCCAGGTCAGTTGTGATACAGGTCAGAATCCCATGTCCATCCATGAAACCAACCACTAGGGGCAACAGTTACCTTCAAGTAGTTTTAAAGTAGGTTAGAGTTTTGAGAAGGCTAGGATGTAAGCATGTTACCTCTGATACTAAAGGATATGTTTGAATAAAGCAATAGAAAGTTGTTTCTGAGATTTGTTTGTTTCAAGCCTATCCCAAAACTTAACCCTTAACCATTCAGAGTTAATATGTAATTAATTAATACCTGACATTAAGATTTCAGAGTTAGTGCCTAAACTTAAACCTTAAAATATGTTAAAAAAAAAGTTACATTTTGCCATTTGAGAAAGGTGGATGAACGTCTAACATTGACGTGAGGCTGTGAGATGTAGTTGCTCCCCCCCCCACACACACACTGAAGCAGTGTAATCTGCAGCTAGTGGTGGGGACAGAGGAACTCATGTGAGAGTAGGGGTCAAAGGCCAAGGAGAGGTCACACTTTCAGAGGTTCCCATGGTGTACGTGTGTGTGTGTGTGTGTGTGTGTGTGTGTGTGTGTGTGTGTGTGTGTGTGTGTGTGTGTGTGTGTGTGTGTGTGTGTGTGTGTGTGTGTGGACTTCTAGGTCCTATATACCCTGGGTCACTGACTTCTGTCTGAACCAGTGCTCCTCGTCCATGGTGCTCAACTCCACCAAGGGGCTCAACTCCACCATGGGGCTCAACTCCACCATGGGGCTCAACTCCACCAATGGGCTCAACTCCACCAAGGGGCTCAACTCCACCAAGGGGCCCAACAAGGGGCTCAACTCCACCAAGGGGCCCAACTCCACCAAGGGGCTCAACTCCACCAAGGGGCCCAACTCCACCAAGGGGCTCAACTCCACCATGGGGCTCAACTCCACCAAGGGGCTCAACTCCATCATGGGGCTCAACTCCACCAAGGGGCTCAACTCCACCAAGGGGCTCAACTCCACCAAGGGGCTCAACTCCACCATGGGGCTCAACTCCACCAAGGGGCTCAACTCCACCAAGGGGCTCAACTCCACCATGGGGCTCAACTCCACCAAGGGGCTCAACTCCACCAAGGGGCTCAACTCCACCAAGGGGCTCAACTCCACCATGGGGCTCAACTCCACCAAGGGGCTCAACTCCACCAAGGGGCTCAACTCCACCAAGGGGCTCAACTCCACCAAGGGGCTCAACTCCACCAAGGGGCTCAACTCCACCATGGGGCTCAACTCCACCAAGGGGCTCAACTCCACCATGGGGCTCAACTCCACCATGGGGCTCAACTCCACCAAGGGGCTCAACTCCACCAAGGGGCTCAACTCCACCAAGGGGCTCAACTCCACCATGGGGCTCAACTCCACCAAGGGGCTCAACTCCACCAAGGGGCTCAACTCCACCAAGGGGCTCAACTCCACCATGGGGCTCAACTCCACCAAGGGGCTCAACTCCACCATGGGGCCCTATTTGGATTTGTTGAGTGTAGAAAAGTGTTTTTTCCACAGATGATCCTAAACCAGAACAGGAAAAACAAAATAACAAAATAACCTCTCCCTCCCTTTCTCCCCCTCTCCCTCCCTCCCTCCCTCCCTCCCTCCCTCCCTCCCTCCCTCCCCTCCCTCCCTCCCTCCCTCCCTCCCTCCCTCTCCCTCTCCCTACCTTTCTCCTCCCTCCCTCCCTCCCTCTCTCTCCTTCCCTCCCTCCCTCCCTCCCTCCCTCCCTCCCTCCCTTTCTCCCTCTCCCTCCCCCTCCCTTTCTCCCTCTCTCCCCCTCTCCCTCCCCCTCCCTCCCTCCCTCCCTCCCTCTCCCCCTCCCTCCCTCCCTCCCTCTCCCTCTCCCTCTCCCTACCTTTCTCCCTCCCCTCCCTCCCTCCCTCCCTCCCTCCCTCCCTCCCTCCCCTCCCTCCCTCCCTCCCTCTCCCTCCTTCTCTCCTTCCCTCCCTCCCTCCCTCCCTCCCTCCCTCCCTCCCACCCTCTTTCTCCCTCTCTCTCTCCTCCCCTCTGTCTCTCTCTCTCTCTGTCCCTCCCTCTCCCTCCCCCTCTCCCTCCCTCCCTCCCCCTCTCCCTCCCTCCCTCCCTTTCTCCCTCTCCCTCCCTCTCCCTACCTTTCTCCCTCTCCCTCTCCCCACCCCTCCCTCCCTCTCCCTCCCTCCCTCTCCCTACCTTTCTCCCTCTCCCTCTCCCCACCCCTCCCTCCCTCTCCCCCCCTTTCTCCCTCTCCCTCTCTCTCTCCCTCCCTCCCTTTCTCCTCTCCCTCCCTCTCTCCCTCTCCCTCCCTCCCTCCCTCCCTCCCTCCCTCCTTCCTTCCTTCCCTTCCTTCCTTCCTTCCTTCCTTCCTTCCTTCCTCTCCCTCTCCCTCTCCCCTCTCCCTCCCTTTCTCCCTCTCCCCCTCCTTCCTTCCTTCCTTCCTTCCTTCCTTCCTTCCTTCCTTCCCTCCCTCCTCCCTCCCTCCTCCCTCCTCCCTCCTCCCTCCCTCTCCCTCCCTCCCTCCCTCCCTCCCTCCCTCTCCCTCCCTCCCTCCCTCACTCTCCCTCCCTTTCTCCCTCTCCTCTCTCTCTCCCTCCCTCCCCCCTCCTCTCCCTCTCCCCCTCTCCCTCTCCCTCCCTCCCTCCCTCCCTCCCCTCCCTCTTCCTTCCCTCCTTCCTTCCTTCCTTCCTTCCTTCCTTCCTTCCTTCCTCCTCCTCCCCTCCCTCCCTCCCTCCCTCCCTCCCTCCTCCTCTCCCTCCCTTTCTCCCTCTCCCTCTCTCTCTCCCTCCCTCCCTCTCCCTCTCCCTCTCCCTCTCCCTCCCTTTCTCCCTCTCCCTCCCTCCTTCCTTCCTTCCTTCCTTCCTTCCTTCCTTCCTTCCTTCCTTCCTTCTCTCTCTCCTCTCTCTCTCTCTCTCCTCTCTCTCTCTCTCTCTCTCTCTCTCTCTCTCTCCCTCTCTCTCTCTCCTTTCCCTCCTTCCTTCCTTCCTTCCTTCCTTCCTTCCTTCCTTCCTTCCTTCCTTCCTTCCTTCCTTCCTTCCTTCCTTCCTTCCTTCCTTCCTTCCTCCCTCCCTCCCTCCCCTCCCTCTCTCTCTCTCTCCCTCCCTCCTCCCTCCCTCCCTCCTCCCTCCCTCCCTCCCTCCCTTTCTCCCTCTCTCTCTCTCTCTCTCTCTCTCTCCCTCTCTCTCTCTCTGTCTCTCTCTCTCTCTCTCCTCCCCTCTCTCTGTGTCTCTCTCTCTCTCCTCCCCTCCGTCTCTCTCTCTCTCTGTCTCTCTCTCTCTCTCTGTCCCTCCCTCCCTCCCTCCCCCCCCTCCCTCCCTCCCTCCCTCCCTCCATTCTACTGTAATTATAGAGGAAAATAAACAGCAATTGAAGGAGCCACATCAGTCACACACAGACACACACACAAACACACTCGGGCACACACACTCGGGCACACACACTCGGGCACACACACTCGGGCACACACACAGCACCCAGCCCTTCTAGAATAGTTTTGTATAAAGTCCATTCAGTCTCTTTGAAGTTTGAAACCACAGCTTTATTAAGTCTGTACCAAGAGGATCTCAGAGTCATTTAGTGTAAAGTAACTCTAACTCCTCCGCTCTGGATCAACGCTCTGAAACTCTTCATACGTACGACAGTCCCATTCTATACATCTCCGTGTTGTGGTTTCCGTCGGCAACGGAAGCTGAACCCTAGATCTGCGTTGGTGATCTACGCAATGTTACGAAGAGGAGAATGGCAGCGAAGTAATGGAGTTCATATCTCATAGCTCTGGACTTCTTTAATACGATAATGGACAACGGAGTAAGAATATCACGGGACGCACAGATGAACCTGTAGACCTGTCTAGGGGCAACGAGAGGACAAATGTTATGTCCATTAAACATTCACCAGGCGTCGGTCTCTGTACTGTTAATATGTGCCATCGAATAACCACTCGAACTCCATCAAAGCCACTATGGTTTTAGCAAATGGCCAATGTCTTCCAAAACATGCCAAGTCTATTTGTGCATCGTTCTGGTTTTCTCCCACCACCAATCCCACACACACACACACACACACACACACACACACACACACACACACACACACACACACACACACACACACACACACACACACACACACACACACACACACACACACACACGCACACACACACACAAACACACGCACACACACACACACACACACACACACACACACACACACACACACACACACACACACACACGACACACGACACACACACACACACACACACACACCATGTAATTTGAAAGCTAGATCTCAAAACCGTGTTTGTCATCTATATGTCCAGGTCAGAACCATGGAGGTCTAGAACACAAACTAACCAGGTCAGAACCATGGAGGTCTAGAACACAATAATAACCAGGTCAGAACCATGGAGGTCTAGAACACAAACTAACCAGGTCAGAACCATGGAATGATTTTGTCTGCTCCCTATATAGTATACTTTTGACCAGGGTATCAGGAATCCATAGGGAATTACACCTGGAAAAAGCTATAGAGAAATGAGACCTGTTGCATGTTATTCACCTCTGTCTGCTCCAACATCTCATCTGTCTTCACCCTCCTCTCTCTGCCTCCCCCTCCTCTCTGTCTCTCCACCCAACATCTCATCTGTCTTTACCCTCCTCTCTCTCTCTCCCTCCCCACACTCTCTGCCCCTCTCTCTGCCTCCCCCTCCTCTCTCTCTCTCTCCACCCCAACATCTCACCTGTCTTCACCCTCCTCTCTCTGCCTCCCCCTCCTCTCTGTCTCTCCACCCAACATCTCATCTGTCTTACCCTCCCTCTCTCTCCACACCCCAACATCTCACCTGTCTTCACCCTCCTCTCTCTGCCTCCCCTCCTCTCTGTCTCTCCACCCAACATCTCATCTGTCTTTACCCTCCTCTCTCTCTCTCCACCCCAACATCTCACCTGTCTTTACCCTCCTCTCTCTCTCTCTCTCCACCCAACAACTAATCTGTCTTTACCCTCATCTCTGTCTCTCTCCCTCCCCACACTCTCTCCCCCTCTCTCTGCCTCCCCCTCCTCTCTCTCTCTCTCTCTCTCTCCACCCCAACATCTCATCTGTCTTTACCCTCTCTCTGTCTCTCCACCCCAACACATCTCACCCTCCCTCTCTCTCTCTCTCCCTCCCCACACTCTCTCCCCCTCTCTCTGTCTCCCCCTCCTCTCTGTCTCTCTCTCCACCCAACAACTCATCTGTCTTTACCCTCCTCTCCCTCCACATCTCATCTGTCTTTACCCTCCTCTCCCTCCACAACTCATCTGTCTTTACCCTCCTCTCCCTCCACATCTCATCTGTCTTTACCCTCCTCTCTCTCTCTCCCTCCCCACACTCTCTCCCCCTCTCTCTGTCTCTCTCTCCACCCAACAACTCATCTATCTTTACCCTCCTCTCTCTCTCCACCCAACATCTCATCTGTCTTTACCCTCCTCTCTCTCTCTCCACCCAACATCTCATCTGTCTTTACCCTCCTCTCTCTCTCCACCCAACAGCTCATCTGTCCTCTCTCCCTCCACCCCAGCTCATCTGTCTTTACCCTCATCTCTCTCTCTCCCACCCCAACATCTCACCTGTCTTTACCCTCCTCTCTCTCCCTCCACCCCAACATCTCACCTGTCTTTACCCTCCTCTCTCTCCCTCCACCCAACATCTCATCTGTCTTTACCCTCCTCTCTCTCTCTCCACCCAACATCTCACCTGTCTTTACCCTCCTCTCTCTCCCTCCACCCCAACATCTCACCTGTCTTTACCCTCCTCTCTGTCTCTCCACCCCAACATCTCACCTGTCTTTACCCTCTCTCTCTCTCTCCACCCAACAACTCATCTATCTTTACCCTCCTCTCTCTCCCTCCACCCCAACATCTCATCTGTCTTTACCCTCCTCTCTCTCTCTCCACCCAACATCTCATCTGTCTTTACCCTCCTCTCTCTCTCCACCCCAACATCTCACCTGTCTTTACCCTCCTCTCCCTCCCTCCACCCCAACATCTCATCTGTCTTTACCCTCCTCTCTCTCTCCACCCCAACATCTCAACTGTCTTTACCCTCCTCTCTCTCTCTCCACCCCAACATCTCATCTGTCTTTACCCTCTTCTCTCTCTGCACCCAACATCTGATCTGTCTACCCTCCTCTCTCTCTCTCCACCCAACATCTCACCTGTCTTTACCCTCCTCTCTCTCTCCACCCCAACATCTCACCTGTCTTTACCCTCCTCTCCCTCCCTCCACCCCAACATCTCATCTGTCTTTACCCTCCTCTCTCTCTCCACCCCAACATCTCACCTGTCTTTACCCTCCTCTCTCTCTCTCCACCCCAACATCTCATCTGTCTTTACCCTCTTCTCTCTCTGCACCCAACATCTGATCTGTCTACCCTCCTCTCTCTCTCTCCACCCCAGATCTCCTCTGTCTTTACCCTCCTCTCTCTCTCTCCACCCAACATCTCACCTGTCTACCCTCCTCTCTCTCTCTCCACCCCAGATCTCCTCTGTCTTTACCCTCCTCTCTCTCTCTCCACCCAACATCTCACCTGTCTTCCCTCCTCTCTCTCCCTCCACCCCCTCTGTCTCTGTCTTCTCGCCATCTTTCTCTCTGTCCTCTCTGTATTCCCTCTCCATCTTCTTCTCCTCCTCTCTCTGTCCTCTCTCTGTCTCTCTCTCTGTCTCTCTATCTGTCCTCTCTCTGTCCTCTCTCTGCCTCTCACTCTGTCTCTCTCTCTGTCATCTCTCTGTGTCCTCTCTCTGTCTCTCTCTCTGTCTCTCTCTCTGTCCTCTCTCTGTCCTCTTTCCACCTTTCTCTCTGTTCTCTCTCTCCATCTTTCTCTCGGTCCTCTCTCTGTCCTCTTTCCACCTTTCTCTCTGTCCTCTTTCCACCTTTCTCTCTGTCCTCTTTCTGTCCTCTCTCTGCCTCTCTCTCCATCTTTCTCTCGGTCCTCTCTCTGTCTTCTTATCCACATGCACACGACACACACTCCCCCCTCCCTCCCTCCCTCCCTCCCTCCCTCCCCTCTCCCTCCCTCCCTCTCTCTCTCTCTCTCTCTCTCTCTCTCTCTCTCTCTCTCTCTCTCTCTCTCCCTCTCTCCTCTCCTCCCCCTCCCTCCCCCCCCTCCCTCCCTCCCTCCCCCCCTCCTCCCTCCCTCCCTCCCCCCCCTCCCCTCCCTCCCTCCCTCTCGACACGTACATCTGCCTGTTTGAATGGTGTATCGTGTTATAGTGGTAAATGTAAATGAAGGGCAAATGACACCATAGACAATGATCAAAAGGGTTCCATTTTGGGATACAAACCTGCTGTCTCCTTCCTCTCTCGTTCAACTTATAGACTCACCGGGGAAATTGGTTCCGCATGTGGACCAGCACATTCTTACACGCACGCACGCACGCAAGCACGCACACACACACACACACACACACACACACACACACACACACACACACACACACACACACACACACACACACACACACACACACACACACACACACACACACACACACACACACATTAGTTAGGATACTACCATCATCCACAACGCCCTAGCAAACCTGAACCATCTGATCCCTATTCAGGATACTACCATCGTCCACAACGCCCTAGCAAACCTGTACCATCTGATCCCTAGTTAGGATACTAGTTAGGATACTACCATCGTCCACAACGCCCTAGCAAACCTGAACCATCTGATCCCTAGTTAGGAGACTACCATCGTCCACAACACCCTAGCAAACCTGTACCATCTGATCCCTAGTTAGGATACTACCATCGTCCACAACGCCCTAGCAAACCTGTACCATCTGATCCCTAGTTAGGATACTACCATCGTCCACAACGCACTAGCAAACCTGTACCATCTGATCCCTAGGAAGGATACTACCATCGTCCACAACGCCCTAGCAAACCTGTACCATCTGATCCTTAGTGAGGATACTAGTTAGGATACTACCATCGTCCACAACGCCCTAGCAAACCTGTACCATCTGATCCTTAGTGAGGATACTAGTTAGGATACTACCATCGTCCACAACACCCTAGCAAACCTGTACCATCTGATCCCTAGTGAGGATACTACCATCGTCCACAACGCCCTAGCAAACCTGTACCATCTGATCCCTAGTGAGGATACTAGTTAGGATACTACCATCGTCCACAACGCCCTAGCAAACCTGTACCATCTGATCCTTAGTGAGGATACTAGTTAGGATACTACCATCGTCCACAACACCCTAGCAAACCTGTACCATCTGATCCCTAGTGAGGATACTACCATCGTCCACAACGCCCTAGCAAACCTGTACCATCTGATCCCTAGTGAGGATACAATTTGGATACTACCATCGTCCACAATGCCCTAGCAAACCTGAACCATCTGATCCCTAGTTAGGATACTACCATCATCCACAACACCTAGCAAACCTGTACCATCTGATCCTTAGTGAGTACTAGTTAGGATACTACCATCGTCCACAACGCCCTAGCAAACCTGTACCATCTGATCCCTAGTTAGGATACTACCATCGTCCACAACACCCTAGCAAACCTGTACCATCTGATCCCTAGTTAGGATACTACCATCGTCCACAACACCCTAGCAAACCTCAACCATCTGATCCCTAGTTAGGATACTACCATCGTCCACAACGCCCTAGCAAACCTGTACCATCTGATCCCTAGTTAGGATACTACCATCGTCCACAACGCCCTAGCAAACCTGTACCAGCTGATCCCTAGTTAGGATACTAGTAAGGATACTACCATCGTCCACAAAGCCCTGCTCGTTAGTCCATCATCATCCCACTTGGACCAGTGAAAACAATATTGTGATATTTTGAATACTGGGTATATAATTGATTACCGAAGCTGTTCATTCTTTATGTTGATTATTTATGAACTAATAATTTCATAAGAATGTTCCTGTGATGTGCAAGGACTGTTTTCAAGAGACCATCCCCTTAGTGACTGTTTCCAAGAGACCATCCCCATAGTGACTGTTTACAAGAGAGCATCCCCATAGTGACTGTTTACAAGAGACCATCCCCTCAGTAACTGTTTCCAAGAGACCATCCCCTTAGTAACTGTTTCCAAGAGACCATCCGCATAGTGACTGTTTCCAAGAGACCATCCCCATAGTGACTGTTTACAAGAGACCATCCCCATAGTGACTGTTTCCACAGAGACCATCCCCTCAGTAACTGTTACCAGAGACCATAGTTAGTAACTGTTTACCAAGAGACCATCCCCTTAGTAACTGTTTCCAAGAGACCATCCCCTTAGTGACTGTTTACAAAGACCATTAGTGACTGTTTCCAAGAGACCATCCCCATAGGGACTGTTACCAAGAGACCATCTTTATAGTAACTGATTTCCAAGAGACCATCCCCTTAGTAACTGTGTCAAGAAGACCATCCTTAGGACTGTTTCAAGAGACCATCCCCTTAGTGACTGTTTCCAAGAGACCATCCCCATAGTGACTGTTTCCAAGAGACCATCCCCATAGTAACTGTTTACAAGAGACCATCCCCTCAGTAACTGTTTCCAAGAGACCATCCCCTTAGTAACTGTTTCCAAGAGACCATCCCCATAGTGACTGTTTCCAAGAGACCATCCCCATAGTGACTGTTTACAAGAGACCATCCCCTTAGTGACTGTTTCCAAGAGACCATCCCCATAGTAACTGTTTCCAAGAGACCATCCCCATAGTAACTGTTTCCAAGAGACCATCCCCATAGTGACTGTTTCCAAGAGACCATCCCCTTAGTGTAACGGCGTTCTTCGTTTGTTGAAAGAGAGTCGGACCGAAATGCAGCGTGGTGGTTACTCATGTCTTTAATGAAGAGAATGACGATACATGAAATAACGATACAAAATACAAAACAACAAACGGAACGTGAAACCTAATTACAGCCTATCTGGTGAAACTACACAGAGACAGGAACAAGCACCCACGAAATACACAGTGAAACCCAGGCTACCTAAATACGGTTCCCGATCAGAGACAACGAGAATCACCTGACTCTGATTGAGAACCGCCTCAGGCAGCCAAGCCTATACTAGACACACCCCTAATCAACCACAATCCCAATGCCTACAAAAACCCCAATACGACAATACAATAACCCCATGTCACACCCTGGCCTGACCAAATAATAAAGAAAACATAAAATACTAAGACCAAGGCATGATACTTAGTGACTGATAGAACTTACCCATCACATGGTTCATAGATTTTAGTATAATCATGTTCTCTGATGTTTCATGGAATCATTGCATGAACATTCATTTGTCCAGTTTTCTGTGGGTTAGGAGAATATCCCATCAATATCCAATCAATATCCCATCAATATCCCATCAATATCCCATCAATATCCCATCAATGCCCGGTGGGCCACTGCCAAATGTGCCTGATTGTTGAGCCCTGCTCTGCCAAAATAAACTCAGTAAAAAAATAATTGTCCCTTTTTCAGGACCCTGTCTTTCAAAGATTATTCGTAAAAATCCAAATAACTTCACAGATCTTCATTGTAAAGTGTTTAAACACCGTTTCCCTGCTTGTTCAATGAACCATAAACAATTAATGAACATGCACCTGTGGAACGGTCGTTAAGACACTAACAGCTTACAGACAGTAGGCAATTAAGGTCACAGTTATGAAAACTTAGGACACTAAAGAGGCCTTTCTACTGACACAGGGTCCCTGCTCATCTGCGTGAACGTGCCTTAAGCATGCTGCAAGGAGGCATGAGGACTGTAGATCTGGCCAGGGCAATAAATTGCAATGTCCGTACTGTGAGACGCCTTAGACAGCACTACAGAGAGACGGGACAGCTGATCGTCCTCGCAGTGGCAGACCACGTGTAACAACACCTGCACAGGATCGGTACACCCGAACATCACACCTGCAGGACAGGTACAGGATGGCAACAACAACTACCTGAGTTACACCAGGAAAATCCCTCCATCAGTGCACAGACGGTCCGCAATAGGCTGAGAGAGGCTGGACTGAGGGATTGTAGGCTTGTTGTAAGAAAGGTCCTCACCAGACATCACCGGCAACAACGTCGCCTATGGGCACAAATCCACCATCACTGGACCAGACAGGACTGGCAAATAGTTCTCTTCACTGACAAGTTGCAGTTTTGTCTCACCAGGGGTGATGGTCGGATTCGCTTTTATCATCGAAGGAATGAGCGTTACACCGAGGCCTGTATTCTGGAGCGGGATCGATTTGGAGGTGGAGGGTCCGTCATGGTCTGGGGCGGTGTGTCACAGGATCATCGGACTGAGCTTGTTGTCATTGCAGGCAATCTCAAAGCTGTGCATAACAGGGAAGACATCCTCCTCCCTCATGTGGTACCCTTCCTGCAGGCTCATCCTGACATGACCCTCCAGCATTACAATGCCACCAGACATACTGCTCGTTCTGTGTGTGATTTCCTGCAAGACAGGAATGTCAGTGTTCTGCCATGGCCAGCGAAGAGCCCAGATCTCAATCCCATTGAGCACGTCTGGGACCTGTTGGATCGGAGGGTGAGGGCTAGGGCCATTCCCACCCAGAAATGTCCGGGAACTTGCAGGTGCCCTGGTGGAAGAGTGGGGTAACATCTCACAGCAAGAACTGGCAAATCTAATGCAGTCCATGAGGAGGAGATGCACTGCAGTACTTAATGCAGCTGGTGGCCACACCAGATACGGACCGTTACTCTTGATCTTGACCCCCCTTTGTTCAGGGACACATTATTGGATTTCTGTTAGTCACATGATGGTGTAACTTGTTCAGTTTATGTCTCAGTTGTTGAATCTTTTTATCATTCATACAAATATTTACACATGTTAAGTTTACTGAAAATAAATAATAAATAAATAATAAATAATAATAAATAAAATAAATGTAGTTGACAGTGAGAGGACGTTTCTTTTTTTTTGCTGAGCTGATGTCTACCATTTTATGTAGAAGCTGTTCAGGGTCCTGTTGGTTCCAGACTTGGTGCGTCGGTACCGCTTGCCGTGTGGTAGCAGAGAGAACAGATCTCAATCCCATTGAGCACGTCTGGGACCTGTTGGATCGGAGTTGGTGCGTCGGTACCGCCTGCTGTGTGGTAGCAGAGAGAACAGATCTCAATCCCATGGATCAGAGTTGGTGCGTCGGTACTGCCTGCTGTACAGAAGGAGAGTCTTATTCGTTGATCCTCAACACAGGGGCCCCCCAGGGGTGTGTGCTCAGCCCCCTCCTGTACTCCCTGTTCACCCACGACTGCGTTGCCATGCACGGCTCCATCTCTATCATCAAGTTTGCGGACGACACTACAGTAGTGGGCTTGATTACCAACAACGACGAGACGGCCTACAGGGAGGAGGTGAGAGCCCTGGCAGAGAGGTCCCAGGATTATAACTTCTCCCTCAACACCAACAAAATAAAGGAGCTGATCGTGGACTTCTGGAAACAGCAGTGTGTATTGTTGTGAATTGTTAGACATTACTGCACTGTTGGAGCTAGAAACACAAGCATTTCACTACACCCACAATAACATCGGCTAAATACAGTATGTGACCAATAAAATTTCATTTGATTTGAAGGTAATATAGACTGGGTATTGAAGATAATATAGACTGGGTGTTGAAGATAATATAGACTGGGTGTTGAAGATAATATAGACTGGGTGTTGAAGATAATGTAGACTGGGTGTTGAAGATAATATAGACTGGGTGTTGAAGATAATATAGACTGGGTGTTGAAGATAATATAGACTGGGTATTGAAGGTAATACAAACATTATGCACCAAAAAAGTTAAGTTCAGTGTAAAAAATAATCAATAGCAGAATTGGTCAGGAGCCGTGTAGTGGCAGCTATACAGCACATAATCCTGTGTGTGTGTGTGTGTGTGTGTGTGTGTGTGTGTGTGTGTGTGTGTGTGTGTGTGTGTGTGTGTGTGTGTTTTTGTGTGTGTGTGTGTGTGTGTGTGTGTGTGTGTGTGTGTGTGTGTGTGTGTGTGTGTGTGTGTGTGTGTGTGTGTGTGTGTGTGTGAGTCATGTATTACTCTAGCTGCATTATGGGGGCAGACCACCGACAGACCACTGACAGGCCACTGGGTCTGGTGCCCAGAACATTCCCCAGAAAGAGTGCCTCCGTGTTGTGTGCACAGGCCAGAGGGAGTCCCTCTCTCTGTGAAGTCTGGAAGTCTATAGTTCAGATCCTGTTACTCTATACTACATTCCACCTCTGTCTCCCTCTCTCTCTCTCTCTCTCTCTCTCTCTCTCTCTCTCTCTCTCTCTCTCTCTCTCTCTCTCTCTCTCTCTCTCTCCCTCCCTCTCTCTCTCTCTCTCTCTCCCTCTCCCTGTCTCCCTCTCTCTCCCTCTCCCTGTCTCCCTCTATCTCCCTCTCCCTGTCTCCCTCCACCTCCCTCTCCCTGTCTCCCTTCACCTCCCTCTCCCTGTCTCCCTCTCTCTCCCTCTCCCTGTCTCCCTTCACCTCCCTCTCCCTGTCTCCCTTCACCTCCCTCTCCCTGTCTCCCTCCACCTCCCTCCTCCTGTCTCCCTCCACCTCCCTCTCCCTGTCTCCCTCCACCTCCCTCCTCCTGTCTCCCTTCACCTCCCTCTCCCTGTCTCCCTCTATCTCCCCCTCTCTCTCTCTCTCTCTCTCTCTCTCTCTCTCTCTCTCTCTCTCTCCCTCCATCTCCCTCTCTCTCCCTCTCTCTCTCTCTCTGCCACAATTTCTTTATCAAATCAATTCAAATCAATTCATTTCAACATGAGGTCTTTGTTGACATGGGAAACATATGATAACATTGGCAAAGCAGTGAAATAGATAATAAACAAAACTGAAATAAACAATAAAAATGCACAGTAAACATTACACTCACAGAAGTTCCAACAGAATAAAGACATTACAAGTCATATTATGTCTATATACAGTGTTGTAACAATGTACAAATAATTAAAGTACAAAAGAGAAAATAAATTAACATAAATATGAGTTGTTTTACAATGGTGTTTGTTCTTCACTGGTTGACCTGCTGACGAAATGTAGGAGTCTCCTCTTAATGATAATGCAGAGGATTTTTCCATTTTTCCATATCTTGTCGCATATCCCACGGTACTTATTGGGGTCAAATTTGTCTCCACTTTTGTGGATTGGGGTGATCAGTACTTGGTTCCAAGTATTGTGGAAGATGCCAGAGCTAAGGATGATGTTAAAGAGTTTTAGAATAGCCAATTGGAATATGTGGTCTGTATATTTGATCATTTCATTGAGGATACCATCAACACCACAGGCCTTTTTTTGGGTTGGAGGGTTTGTATTTTGTCCTGTAGTTCATTCAATGTTATTGGAGAATCCAGTGGGTTCTGGAATCCAGTTTGTTCTGGAATCCAGTTTGTTCTGGAATCCAGTTTGTTCTGGAATCCAGTTTGTTCTGGAATCCAGTGGGTTCTGGAATCCAGTTTGTTCTGGAATCCAGTTTGTTCTGGAATCCAGTGGGTTCTGGAATCCAGTTTGTTCTGGAATCCAGTGGGTTCTGGAATCTAGTTTGTTCTGGAATTCAGTGGGTTCTGGAATCCAGTTTGTTCTGGAATCCAGTGGGTTCTGGAATCTAGTTTGTTCTGGAATCCAGTTTGTTCTGGAATCCAGTGGGTTCTGGAATCCAGTTTGTTCTGGAATCCAGTTTGTTCTTGAATCCAGTGGGTTCTGGTCTTTAATAGTTGATTCTAAGATGTGTATTTGATCATGTATATGTTTGTGCTGTTTGTTCTCTGTTATAGAGTCAAAAAGATTGTAGAAGTGGTTTATCCACATCTCCATTTTGAATAGATAACTCTTCTTATTGTTGTTTGTTTACAGTTTTCCAATTTTCCCAGAAGTCATTAGATTCTATGGATTCCTCAATGACATTGAGCTGATTTCTGACGTGCTGTTCCTTCTTTTTCCGTAGTGTATTTCTGTATTGTTTTAGTGATTCACCATAGCGAAGGCGTAGACTCAGGTTTTCTGGGTCTCTCTCACCCTCCCTGTCTCTCTCTTTTTTAAAACTCTCTCTCTCTCTCTCTCTCTCTCTCTCTCTCTCTCTCTCTCTCTCTCGGTCTCTCTCTCGGTCTCTCTCTCCTTCTCTCGGTCTCTATCTCTCTCTCGGTCTCTCTCTCTCTCTCTCTCTCTCTCGGTCTCTCTCTCTCTCTCTTTTCCATGCTGTGGTCACTGGAAAACAGTGCTTCAGCCAATCCATCAAAACAAGCAGAATAAATTGAGTCTGGCTACTGGGTTAGAGAGACAGAGAGATTATTTTAATGTAGTTACCTCCATTTTCTTTCTTTTTCTTTTATTTTCTTTTAGGTGTAAGTTTTAGAACACAACTACTCATTCAAGGGTTTTTCTTTATTTTTCACTATTTTCTACATTGTAAAATAATAGCGAAGACATCAAAACTATAAAATAACACATGTGGAATCATGTAGTAACCAAAAAAGTGTTAAACAAATCCGAATATATTTTATATATGAGATTCTTCAAATAGCTACCCTTTGCCTTGATGACAGCTTGCACACTCTTGGCTTTCTCTCAACCAGCTTCACCTGGAATGCTTTTCCAACAGTATTGAAGGAGTTCCCACATATGCTGAGCACTTGTTCGCTGTTTTTCCTCCACTCTGTGGTCCAACTCATCCCAAACCATCTCAATTGGGTTGAGGTCGGGTGATTGTGGAGGCCAGGTCATCTGATGCAGCACTCCATCACTCTCCTTCTTGGTAAAATAGCCCTGACACAGCTTGGAGGTGTGTTGTGGGTCATTGTCCTGTTGAAAAACAAATGATAGTCCCACTAAGCCCAAACCAGATGGGATGGCGTATCACTGCAGAATGCTGTGGTTAACTGTGCCATGATTTCTAAACAAATCAAATCAACCAGCAAAGCACCCCCACACCATCCCACCTCCTCCTCCATGCTTCACGGTGGGAACCACACATACGGAGATCATCCATTCACCTACTCTGCATCTCACAATTGGTGGAACCAAACATCTCCACAGAGTTCAAGTAACAGACACATCTCAACATCAAATGTTCAGAGGAGACTGTCTGAATCAGGCCTTCATGGTCGAATTGCTGCAAAGAAACCACTGCAGTTTCTGAGGCTGGTAACTAATGAACTTATCCTCTGCAGCAGAGGTAATTCTGGGTCTTCCATTCCTGTGGCGGTCCTCATGAGTTTCATCACAGAGCTTGATGGTTTTTGCAACAGCACTTGAAAGAACTTTCAAAAGTTCTTGAAATGTTCCAGATTGACTGACCTTTATGTCTTAAAGTAATGATGGACTGTTGTTTCTCTCTGCTTATTTGAGCTGTTCTCGTCATAATATGGACTTGGTCTTTTACCAAATAGGGGAACCTTCTGTACACCACCCCTACCATGTCACAACACAACTTATTGGCTCAAACAAATTAAGAAGGAAACAAATTCCAACTTTTAAGAAGGCACACCTGTTAATTGTGATGTAATGTATTGTGATGTAATCTATTGTGATGTAATGTACAGTAATGTCATCTATTGTAATGTACTGTAATGTAATGTAATCTATTGTAATGTACTGTAATGTAATGTATTGTAATGAATGTTTTGTGATGTAATTAAATGTATTGTAATGTAATGTACTGCATTGTAATTTAATATATTGTATTGGGATGCAATGTAATGCAATATATTGTGATGTAATTACATGTTTTGTGATATAATGTATTGTGATGTAATGAAATGTATTGTGATGTAACGAAATGTATTGTGATGTAATGAAATGTATTGTGATGTAACAAAATGTGATGTAATGTATTGTGATGTAACAAAATGTGATGTAATGTATTGTGATGTGATGTAATGAAATGTATTGTGATGTAACAAAATGTGATGTAATGTATTGTGATGTAACAAAATGTGATGTAATGTATTGTGATGTGATGTATTGTGATGTAATGTATTGTGATGTAATGTATTGTGATGTATTGTGATGTAATGTATTGTGATGTAACGTATTGTGATGTATTGTGATGTAATGTATTGTGATGTAATGTATTGTGATGTATTGTGTTGTAACAAAATGATAAAATATAATCCTGTATCATCCTGTATTATCCTGTATAAACCTGTATCATCCTGTATCATCCTGTATCAACCTGTATCATCCTGTATAAACCTGTATCATCCTGTATCATCCTGTATTATCCTGTATCAACCTGTATCATCCTATATCATCCTGTATCATACTGTATCATCCTGTATCATCCTGTATCAACCTGTATCATCCTGTATAAACCTGTATCATCCTGTATCATCCTGTATAAACCTGTATCATCCTGTATCATCCTGTATAAACCTGTATCATCCTGTATCATCCTGTATTATCCTGTATCATCCTGTATCATCCTGTATCAACCTGTATCATCCGGTATCATCCTGTATCATCCTGTATCAACCTGTATCAACCTGTATCATCCTGTATCATCCTGTATCAACCTGTATCATCCTGTATAAACCTGTATCATCCTGTATCATCCTGTATCATCCTGTATCAACCTGTATCATCCTGTATAAACCTGTATCATCCTGTATCATCCTGTATCATCCTGTATCATCCGGTATCATCCTGTATCATCCTGTATCATCCTGTATCATCCTGTATCATCCTGTATCATCCTGTATCATCCTGTATCATCCTGTATCATCCTGTATCAACCTGTATCATCCTGTATAAACCTGTATCATCCTGTATCATCCTGTATCATCCTGTATCAACCTGTATCATCCTGTATAAACCTGTATCATCCTGTATCATCCTGTATCATCCTGTATCAACCTGTATCATCCTGTATCATCCTGTATCATCCTGTATCATCCTGTATCATCCTGTATCATCCTGTATCAACCTGTATCATCCTGTATCAACCTGTATCATCCTGTATCATCCTGTATCATCCTGTATCATCCTGTATAAACCTGTATCATCCTGTATCATCCTGTATTATCCTGTATCAACCTGTATCAACCTGTATCATCCTGTATCAATCTGTATCATCCTGTATAAACCTGTATCATACTGTATCATCCTGTATCATCCTGTATCAACCTGTATCATCCTGTATAAATCTGTATCATCCTGTATAAACCTGTATCATCCTGTATAAACCTGTATCATCCTGTATCATCCTGTATCAACCTGTATCATCCTGTATCAACCTGTATCAACCTGTATCATCCTGTATCAACCTGTATCATCCTGTATAAACCTGTATCAACCTGTATCATCCTGTATCATCCTGTATCATCCTGTATAAACCGGTATCATCCTGTATCATCCTGTATAAACCTGTATCATCCTGTATCATCCTGTATAAACCGGTATCATCCTGTATAAACCTGTATCATCCTGTATCATCCTGTATCATCCTGTATAAACCTGTATCATCCTGTATAATCCTGTATCATCCTGTATCATCCTGTATCATCCTGGATTATCCTGTATCAACCTGTATCAACCGGTATCATCCTGTATCAAACTAAAGAAGTCTTTCCAGGGAAGCCTTGCTATTGCTATGGTTAGGACAAGGAGATTTATCTGGTCATGACATATGGTCAATTGTTTAAAATAGTATATTTAATGTGATCGTTTGTTTAAAATTGTACACTAAACAACTACAAAGCAAGACACATAATTCACCAGAATTAATGAATGGATTAATCGTCAGTTGGCAACTGAAAATTTAAATAAGTAATCATAAATGAATTAGAAATCAAATCAAAAATCCTTTACTGGATTAACAAACAAACATGACACTAATTGCCATTGATAACTCTCCAGGTGTTCTGTTGCCCTCCGCATAAATAATGAATAATAAATCATTCCATAACAGTAGACAAGGTAATTCAACCAAAAACAATAACCATGAGGAGTGAAGTATTTGTTCAAGGCTTAGCAAGTCATCTATAGACATGTGGCAATTCTTCATCGGCTGTCCGTATGGATGAAGGAGAAAGGGTAATTTCTTTTCGCATCCAGTCTCCACTTCCTTGGCTTGCATCCCAAATAGCATCCTGTTATATTTACAGTGCACTACTTTTAACCAAATCCCATATCCCATAGTGCACTGTGTAGGGATTAAGGGACCATTTGTGATTCATGCAGTGCATTGTTCCGTGAGGTCAAGTCCATTTTCTTAGTCAACATTTAGTGAAATCACTTTGAACCTCTGACCAGAGACTCAACATAGTGAGTGAAGAAGAAAAAGACAAACCCTTCTTCACACCTTTGGACTTTAGTTTACCGACTGATTCTAAATGGAAACGTTTTTGAAAAATAATGTTGTGGAGTGGGAGGAAGATAGATGGACAAAGAGATAGACAGAGAGAAAGATGGAGGGATGTATGGAGGTGGAGGGAGAGAGAGAGAAGTAGAGAGAGGGTTACGGGTGGAAGGATAGCAGGAACTACGGATGGAGGGATAGCTGGGGGTTATGGGTGGAGGGATAGCTGGGGGTTATGGGTGGAAGGATAGCTGGAGCTACGGGTGGAAGGATAGCTGGAGGCTACGGGTGGAGGGATAGCTGGGGATTATGGGTGAGGGATAGCTGGGAGCTACGGGTGGAGGGATAGCTGGATGGAGGCTACGGATGGAGGGATAGCTGGGGGTTAAGGGTGGAAAGATAGCTGGAGCTACGGGTGGAGGGATAGCTGGAGGCTACGGATGGAGGGATAGCTGGGGTTATGGGTGGAAGGATAGCTGGAGCTACGGGTGGAAGGATAGCTGGAGGCTACGGGTGGAGGGATAGCTGGAGGCTACGGATGGAGGGATAGCTGGGGGTTATGGGTGGAAGGATAGCTGGAGCTACGGGTGGAAGGATAGCTGGAGGCTACGGGTGGAGGGATAGCTGGGGATTATGGGGGAGGGATAGCTGGGGGCTACTGGTGGAGGGATAGCTGGGGGTTATGGGTGGAAAGATAGCTGGAGCTACGGGTGGAAGGATAGCTGGAGGCTACGGGTGGAGGGATAGCTGGGGATTATGGGGGAGGGATAGCTGGGGGCTACGGGGGAGGGATAGCTGGGGGCTACAGGTGGTGGAATAGCTGGGGGCTACGGGTGGAGGGATAGCTGGGGGCTACGGGTGGGGGCTACGGGTGGAGGGATAACTGGGGGCTACGGACAGAGGGATAGCTGGGGGCTATGGGTGGAAAGATAGCTGGAGCTACGGGTGGAGGGATAGCTGGAGGCTACGGATGGAGGGATAGCTGGGGGTTATGGGTGGAAGGATAGCTGGAGCTACGGGTGGAAGGATAGCTGGAGGCTACGGGTGGAGGGATAGCTGGGGATTATGGGGGAGGGATAGCTGGGGGCTACGGGGGAGGGATAGCTGGGGGCTACAGGTGGTGGAATAGCTGGGGGCTATGGGTGGAGGGATAGCTGGGGGCTACGGGTGGGGGCTACGGGTGGAGGGATAACTGGGGGCTACGGACAGAGGGATAGCTGGGGGCTATGGGTGGAAAGATAGCTGGAGCTACGGGTGGAGGGATAGCTGGAGGCTACGGATGGAGGGATAGCTGGGGGTTATGGGTGGAAGGATAGCTGGAGCTACGGGTGGAAGGATAGCTGGAGGCTACGGGTGGAGGGATAGCTGGGGATTATGGGGGAGGGATAGCTGGGGGCTACGGGTGGAGGGATAGCTGGGGGTTATGGGTGGAAGGATAGCTGGAGCTACGGGTGGAAGGATAGCTGGAGGCTACGGGTGGAGGGATAGCTGGGGGTTATGGGGGAGGGATAGCTGGGGGCTACGGGGGAGGGATAGCTGGGGGCTACAGGTGGTTGAATAGCTGGGGGCTACGGGTGGGAGGGATAGCTGGGGGCTACGGGTGGGGGCTACGGGTGGAGGGATAACTGGGGGCTACGGACAGAGGGATAGCTGGGGGCTATGGGTGGAGGGATAACTGGGGGCTACGGGTGGAGCGATAACTGGGGGCTACGGGGGGAGGGATAGCTGGGGGCTACGGGTGGAGGGATAACTGGGGGCTACGGGTGGGGGCTACAGGTGGAGGGATAACTGGGGGCTACGGGTGGAGGGATAGCTGGGGGCTACAGGTGGAGGGATAGCTGGGGGCTATGGGTGGAGGGATAGCTGGGGGCTAAGGGTGGAGGGATAACTGGGGGCTACGGGTGGGGGCTACAGATGGAGGGATAACTGGGGGCTACGGGTGGAGGGATAGCTGGGGGCTACGGGTGGAGGGATAGCTGGGGGCTACGGGTGGAGGGATAGCTGGGGGCTATGGGTGGAGGGATAACTGGGGGCTACGGGTGGGGGCTACAGGTGGAGGGATAACTGGGGGCTACGGGTGGAGGGATAGCTGGGGGCTACAGGTGGAGGGATAGCTGGGGGCTACGGGTGGAGGGATAGCTGGGGGCTACGGGTGGAGGGATAACTGGGGGCTACGGGTGGAGGGATAGCTGGGGGCTACGGGTGGAGGGATAGCTGGGGGCTATGGGTGGAGGGATAACTGGGGGCTACGGGTGGGGTCTACGGGTGGAGGGATAGCTGGGGGCTACGGGTGGAGGGATAACTGGGGGCTACGGGTGGAGGGATAGCTGGGGGCTACGGGTGGAGGGATAGCTGGGGGCTATGGGTGGAGGGATAGCTGGGGGCTACGGGTGGAGGGATAGCTGGGGGCTACGGGTGGAGGGATAGCTGGGGGCTATGGGTGGAAGAATAACTGGGGGCTACGGGTGGGGGCTACGGGTGGAGGGATAACTGGGGGCTACGGGTGGAGGGATAATTGGGGGCTATGGGTGGAGGGATAACTGGAGGCTATGGGTGGAGGGATAGTGTTGGTGACTGGGGTCAGACACAGGGGGAGGTGAGTGATAGTGTTGGTGACTGGGGTCAGACTGGGGTCAGACAGGGGAGGTGAGTGATAGTGTTGGTGACTGGGGTCAGACAGGGGGAGGTGAGAGATAGTGTTGGTGACTGGGGTCAGACAGGGGGAGGTGAGTGATAGTGTTGGTGACTGGGGTCAGACACAGGGGAGGTGAGTGATAGTGTTGGTGACTGGGGTCAGACAGGGGAGGTGAGTGATAGTGTTGGTGACTGGGGTCAGACAGGGGAGGTGAGTGATAGTGTTGGTGATTGGGGTCAGACACAGGGGAGGTGAGTGATAGTGTTGGTGACTGGGGTCAGACACAGGGGAGGTGAGTGATAGTGTTGGTGACTGGGGTCAGACAGGGGAGGTGAGTGATAGTGTTGGTGACTGGGGTCAGACACAGGGGAGGTGAGTGATATTGTTGGTGACTGGGGTCAGACACAGGGGAGGTGAGTGATAGTGTTGGTGACTGGGGTCAGACAGGGGAGGTGAGTGATAGTGTTGGTGACTGGGGTCAGACACAGGGGGAGGTGAGTGATAGTGTTGGTGACTGGGGTCAGACAGGGGGAGGTGAGTGATAGTGTTGGTGACTGGGGTCAGACAGGGGGAGGTGAGTGATAGTGTTGGTGACTGGGGTCAGACACAGGGGGAGGTGAGTGATAGTGTTGGTGACTGGGGTCAGACTGGGGTCAGACAGGGGGAGGTGAGTGATAGTGTTGGTGACTGGGGTCAGACACAGGGGAGGTGAGTGATAGTGTTGGTGACTGGGGTCAGACAGGGGAGGTGAGTGATAGTGTTGGTGACTGGGGTCAGACACAGGGGGAGGTGAGTGATAGTGTTGGTGACTGGGGTCAGACAGGGGGAGGTGAGTGATAGTGTTGGTGACTGGGGTCAGACAGGGGGAGGTGAGTGATAGTGTTGGTGACTGGGGTCAGACACGGGGGGAGGTGAGTGATAGTGTTGGTGACTGGGGTCAGACACAGGGGGAGGTGAGTGATAGTGTTGGTGACTGGGGTCAGACAGGGGGAGGTGAGTGATAGTGTTGGTGACTGGGGTCAGACAGGGGAGGTGAGTGATAGTGTTGGTGACTGGGGTCAGACAGGGGAGGTGAGTGATAGTATTGGTGACTGGGGTCAGACACAGGGGAGGTGAGTGATAGTGTTGGTGACTGGGGTCAGACAGGGGGAGGTGAGTGATAGTGTTGGTGACTGGGGTCAGACAGGGGAGGTGAGTGATAGTGTTGGTGACTGGGGTCAGACAGGGGAGGTGAGTGATAGTGTTGGTGACTGGGGTCAGACAGGGGAGGTGAGTGATAGTGTTGGTGACTGGGGTCAGACAGGGGAAGGTGAGTGATAGTGTTGGTGACTGGGGTCAGACACAGGGGAGGTGAGTGATAGTGTTGGTGACTGGGGTCAGACAGGGGAGGTGAGTGATAGTGTTGGTGACTGGGGTCAGACAGGGGAGGTGAGTGATAGTGTTGGTGACTGGGGTCAGACAGGGGAGGTGAGTGATAGTGTTGGTGACTGGGGTCAGACAGGGGAGGTGAGTGATAGTGTTGGTGACTGGGGTCAGACACAGGGGGAGGTGAGTGATAGTGTTGGTGACTGGGGTCAGACAGGGGGAGGTGAGTGATAGTGTTGGTGACTGGGGTCAGACAGGAGGAGGTGAGTGATAGTGTTGGTGACTGGGGTCAGACAGGGGAGGTGAGTGATAGTGTTGGTGACTGGGGTCAGACAGGGGAGGTGAGTGATAGTGTTGGTGACTGGGGTCAGACACAGGGGAGGTGAGTGATAGTGTTGGTGACTGGGGTCAGACACAGGGGAGGTGAGTGATAGTGTTGGTGACTGGGGTCAGACAGGGGAGGTGAGTGATAGTGTTGGTGACTGGGGTCAGACAGGGGAGGTGAGTGATAGTGTTGGTGACTGGGGTCAGACACAGGGGAGGTGAGTGATAGTGTTGGTGACTGGGGTCAGACAGAGGGAGGTGAGTGATAGTGTTGGTGACTGGGGTCAGACACAGGGGAGGTGAGTGATATTGTTGGTGACTGGGGTCAGACAGGGGAGGTGAGTGATAGTGTTGGTGACTGGGGTCAGACAGGGGAGGTGAGTGATAGTGTTGGTGACTGGGGTCAGACACAGGGGAGGTGAGTGATAGTGTTGGTGACTGGGGTCAGACAGGGGAGGTGAGTGATAGTATTGGTGACTGGGGTCAGACACAGGGGAGGTGAGTGATAGTTTTGTAGCTTCCATATTCATTCTTCTCTCTTTACGTCTCAACACACACACACACACACACACACACACACACACACACACACACACACACACACACACACACACACACACACACACACACACACACACACACACACACACACAGTGCACCCCACTCTTTGTTTCTCTGGTCCAACTAGTGGTCTCCAACCTATCGGCAATCAACCAGGCTCACTGCAAATGTGTCTGTCTGTGTGTCCTTGGATCTGTGTGTGTGTCTGTGTGTCCCTGGATCTGTGTGTGTGTCTGTGTGTCCCTGGGTCTGTGTGTCCCTGTGTGTGTGTCTGTGTGTCCCTGGGTCTGTGTGTCCCTGGGTCTGTGTGTCCCTGGGTCTGTGGGTGTGTCTGTGTATCCCTGGGTCTGTGTGTCCCTGGGTCTGTGGGTGTGCGTGTGTGTCCCTGGGTCTGTCTGTGTTTCCTTGTGTGTGTGTGTGTGTTTATGTGTATGTCCCTGTTTCCATGTGTGTGTGTGTGTGTGTGTGTGTGTGTGTGTGTGTGTGTGTGTGTGTGTGTGTGTGTGTGTGTGTGTGTGTGTGTGTGTGTGTGTGTGTGTGCCCCTGGGTCTGTGTGTCTGGCTCTGTGCGTGTGTGTGTGTGTGTGTGTGTGTGTGTGTGTGTGTGTGTGTGTGTGTGTGTGTGTGTGTGTGTGTGTGTGTGTGTGTGTGTGTGTGTGTGTGTGTGTGTGTGTGTCCCTGGGTCCGTGTGTGCGAGTTAGCCCTCTCCTCTACTGTAGTTAGAGCCAGCTGTGTTTCTGACAACTGGCTTCACTCTGCTGGAGAATAAAGGGGCTTTTGTGTAGTGAGGACCCCGACACACACACCCCGACCCAGCCTACCATTCTTATCAGGCAAACGCCACGGACACCCCAGAATTCTGTACACCGGTCGTCACAGACGCGGGGTTCTAGAATACTGGGACGAGGCACAGAGAGGGAGAGGAGACGGGGGTTCTAGAATACTGGGACGAGGCACAGAGAGGGAGAGGACACAGGGGTTCTAGAATACTGGGACGAGGCACAGAGAGGGAGAGGAGATGGGGGTTCTAGAATACTGGGACGAGGCACAGGGAGGGAGAGGAGATGGGGGGTTCTAGAATACTGGGACGAGGCACAGAGAGGGAGAGGACACAGGGGTTCTAGAATACTGGGACGAGGCACAGAGAGGGAGAGGAGATGGGGGTTCTAGAATACTGGGACGAGGCACAGGGAGGGAGAGGAGATGGGGGGTTCTAGAATACTGGGACGAGGCACAGAGAGGGAGAGGACACAGGGGTTCTAGAATACTGGGACGAGGCACAGAGAGGGAGAGGAGATGGGGTTCTAGAATACTGGGACGAGGCACAGAGAGGGAGAGGAGATGGGGGTTCTAGAATACTGGGACGAGGCACAGGGAGGGAGAGGAGATGGGGGGTTCTAGAATATTGGGACGAGGCACAGGGAGGGAGAGGAGATGGGGGGTTCTAGAATACTGGGACGAGGCACAGGGAGGGAGAGGAGATGGGGGTTCTAGAATACTGGGACGAGGCACAGAGAGGGAGAGGAGATGGGGGTTCTAGAATACTGGGACGAGGCACAGGGAGGGAGAGGAGATGGGGGTTCTAGAATATTGGGACGAGGCACAGGGAGGGAGAGGAGATGGGGGTTCTAGAATACTGGGACGAGGCACAGAGAGGGAGAGGAGATGGGGGTTCTAGAATACTGGGACGAGGCACAGGGAGGGAAAGGTGAGAGATGAAGAAGAGGGAAGGAGGGATGTAAGAAGGGAGGAGGGAGGGACTGGAAGACAGGATATATATCTGGGGACTCCCCCCTCTGTAGCTGTTAGATTTCTCTAAAAAAACTTTATCGCTCAGACAACCACAAACACGAGAAGAACGGCACCTAATGTTTGTTGTTACCGTGTTGCCATGGTAAGCAATCTTTTTGACGACAGACAGATTCAAAGAAAACACTTTTAAACGTCTTTTATCTTAGAGCCAAATGCCGTCGCACGCACACGCACGCACGCACGCACGCACGCACGCACGCACGCACGCACGCACGCACACACACACACACACACACACACACACACACACACACACACACACACACACACACACACACACACACACACACACACACACACACAGAGAAACAGAGAGAATGGAATCTTTCTCTGCTGAAAAATATTCATCGCACAGTTCAGAGACAAGCCAAGAAGTCACTATCAGACATTGTATCTAAATGTTACTCTAAATGTTACTCTCGTTATTCTGGTCGGCTTGTCTTGATACACCAAGCTACGGCGGGCAAGGCTGAGGTCCTGCCATCTCAACCAGGAAACAACATGGGCTTTAGTCTCAGAGAGTAGCAATACCGCCTTGTGTGTAAGTTTTCAACAAACTCTCACAGTCTCACTGCAGAATCAAACGTTTGTCCATAAACATTAATGTTGAATCCGAATAAGTGTATGGTTTGGGTTAAAACCAAAAGAAGACCTGCCGTCCCGGTCCACAACGCCCTAGCAAAACACAAGTCTCCTTGATGGTAATAGGCACTCGCCACTGCCTCTAGAGGTGGCTTTTGAAGTCATATCTAAACGTCCTGTTTACTTGGCGAGACGTTGAATTTGGCCCTCGAGCGACCTGACTGGTGTGTTCACACGCATGAGAGAGAGAAAGACATGGTTGTGTCTATTCCCTACATAGTGAACTCCCTTAGACCAGGGCCCTATTCCCTATATAGTGAACTCCCTTAGACCAGGGCCCTATTCCCTACATAGTGAACTCCCTTAGACCAGGGCCCTATTCCCTATATAGTGAACTCCCTTAGACCAGGGCCCTATTCCCTACATAGTGCACTACTATAGACCAGGACCCTATTCCCTATAGAGTGAACTCCCTTAGACCAGGGCCCTATTCCCTACATAGTGAACTCCCTTAGACCAGGGCCCTATTCCCTATATAGTGAACTCCCTTAGACCAGGGCCCTATTCCCTACATAGTGAACTCCCTTAGACCAGGGCCCTATTCCCTATATAGTGAACTCCCTTAGACCAGGGCCCTATTCCCTACATAGTGCACTACTATAGACCAGGGCCCTATTCCCTATATAGTGAACTCCCTATGACCAGGGCCCTATTCCCTATATAGTGTACGATACGATACAGTGATGTCACGGTTCGGTTCGATACGATACAGTGATGTCACGGTTCGGTACGATACGATACAGTGATGTCACGGTTCGGTTCGATACGATACAGTGATGTCACGGTTCGGTATGATACGATACAGTGATGTCACGGTTCGGTACGATACGATACAGTGATGTCACGGTTCGGTACGATACGATACAGTGATGTCACGGTTCGGTACGATACGATACAGTGATGTCACGGTTCGGTACGATACGATACAGTGATGTCACGGTTCGGTACGATACGATACAGTGATGTCACGGTTCGGTTCGATACGATACAGTGATGTCACGGTTCGATACGATACGATACAGTGATGTCACGGTTCGGTGCGATACGAGACAGTGATGTCACGGTTTGGTACGATACGTTACAGTGATGTCACGGTTCGATACGATACGAGACAGTGATGTCACGGTTCGGCACGATACGATACAGTGATGTCACGGTTCGGGTACGATACGTTACAGTGATGTCACGGTTCGATACGATACGATACAGTGATGTCACGGTTCGGTACGATACGATACAGTGATGTCACGGTTCGGTACGATACGTTACAGTGATGTCACGGTTCGATATGATACGAGACAGTGATGTCACGGTTCGATACGATACGTTACAGTGATGTCACGGTTCGATACGATACGATACAGTGATGTCACGGTTCGGTACGATACGATACAGTGATGTCACGGTTAAATACGATACGATACAGTGATGTCACGGTTCGGTACGATACGAGACAGTGATGTCACGGTTCGATACGATACGATACAGTGATGTCACGGTTCGGTACGATACGATACAGTGATGTCACGGTTCGGTACGATACGATACAGTGATGTCACGGTTCAATACGATACGATACAGTGATGTCACGGTTCGGTACGGTACGAGACAGTGATGTCACGGTTCGATACGATACGATACAGTGATGTCACGGTTCGGTACGATACGATACAGTGATGTCACGGTTCGGTACGATACGTTACAGTGATGTCACGGTTCGATATGATACGAGACAGTGATGTCACGGTTCGGTACGATACGATACAGTGATGTCACGGTTCGGTATGATACGATACAGTGATGTCACGGTTCGGTACGATACGATACAGTGATGTCACGGTTCGGTACGATACGATACAGTGATGTCACGGTTCGGTACGATACGATACAGTGATGTCACGGTTCGGTACGATACGATACAGTGATGTCACGGTTCGGTACGATACGATACAGTGATGTCACGGTTCGGTACGATACGATACAGTGATGTCACGGTTCGGTACGATACGAGACAGTGATGTCACGGTTCGGTACGATACGATACAGTGATGTCACGGTTCGGTACGATACGATACAGTGATGTCACGGTTCGGTACGATACGATACAGTGATGTCACGGTTCGGTACGATACGAGACAGTGATGTCACGGTTCGGTACGATACGAGACAGTGATGTCACGGTTCGGTACGATACGATACAGTGATGTCACGGTTCGGTACGATACGAGACAGTGATGTCACGGTTCGGTACGATACGAGACAGTGATGTCACGGTTCGGTACGATACGAGACAGTGATGTCACGGTTCGGTACGATACGAGACAGTGATGTCACGGTTCGGTACGATACGATACAGTGATGTCACGGTTCGGTACGATACGATACAGTGATGTCACGGTTCGGTATGATACGAGACAGTGATGTCACGGTTCGGTACGATACGATACAGTGATGTCACGGTTCGTTACGGTTTCGATACATCGACAAAATAAATGCCTGAGAAATATGCCATGTGTATTTAGATTCATGTATTATAATAATAAACATGGGTAGCTTGAAAACAACGGGAAACACAGCAGTGTAACAGGAAACACAATGGTCAATTAACTTCAACAAGAGTCCAGACGTAGATATCAAATTAATTCACTTCATTAAATAGGACCACTTGAGACCGGTTACTTGATTTAAAAAAATATATATATATATATATATGTTTTCAAGTTCTTCTTTCAAGTTCTTCTTTTCAGAAGATCAGTCTATCAACATGATATGCAGTAAGCACAGCCATGTAGCTGTGACAATGTCAGCCGCTGTGGAGAACAGCTTCTCGATAGGGACAGAGGTCCCAGGCACAGCCAGGTAGCTGTGACAATGTCAGCCGCTGTGGAGAACAGCTTCTCGATAGGGACAGAGGTCCCAGGCACAGCCAGGTAGAGCCTTGCTAACATGGCAACATGAGGATATATTAACCCTTTGGTCTTCTACCATGTAAATGGATCAGCATCCAGGGGAATACAGTCCACTTCCCTGTCCTCTACGACCTTGACCTTTGACTTGGTTCTCTGCTCCTGGGTCGTGAACAACTTCCCCAAAAAAGCTAATTCCTGGCGGACTTCTTTTCTGGAGGAGAACCCCTGTCGACTGACAGTCTCTGGAGAAGGGTTGGCTCCTGTGACCCTGCAGAATTAAATTAGATAAAATGTACTATTTCTGAAGCGATGATGTACTTACTATCTCTGAAGTGGCTTTAAAAATTATGATTTGACGTTGGAAATATATAATCAGACACTATCATGACAATTACAATTATTACTTTATAATGAATTGTTAAATCATTAATTAAATAAAATAAAAAATGTCACATTTTAACGAAATAAATACAAAAACCTGCTGTATATTGGTCACAGTCTCTCTGCTGTGAGTCCGTCGTAGACTGTCAGACGAGCAGCAGCATCCAGGTGCAGCAGGGACTTGAGGTGTGTAAGAAGTCTTGGACACCAGGGTCAGCATATCTTAGCCGTCTTGACATCCCTTACTGCCGTGTTCATCTTCATCGGATGCTCTCAGGATCGTTGTTTTTCAGAGGTGCCTGCTATTCTGTTAGACTCACAGACATCATTCAAACAGTTTTAGAAACGTCAGAGTGTTTTGTAAGACCGAGGTGTCTGCTCATCTGTCGTCTGCCAATCTCTCTCTCTCTCTCTCTCTCTGTCTCTCTCTCTCTATCTCTGTCTCTCACTCTCTTTCTCTCTCTCTCTCTCTCTCTCTCTCTCTCTCTCTCTCTCTCTCTCTCTCTGTCTCTCTCTCTCTCTCTCTCTCTCTCTGTCTCTCTCTCTCTCTCTCTCTCAGTATCTCTCTCTGTCTCTCTCTGTCTCTCTCTGTCTCTCTCTCTCTCTGTCTCTCTCTCTCTCTCTCTCTGTCTCTCTCTCTCTCTCTCTCTCTCTCTCTCTTTAAATAGATAATAAACAAAAGTGAAATTAACACTAAAGAACGAACAGTAAATATTACACTCACAGAATAAAGACATTTCAAATATCATATTATGTCTATATACAGTGTTGTAATGATGTGGAAATAGTTAAAGTACAAAAGGGAAAATAAATCAACATAAATATGGGTTCTATTTACAATGGTGTTTGTTCTTCACTGGTTGCCCTTTTCTTGTGGCAACAGGTCACAAATCTTGCTGCTGTGATGGAACACGGTGTAATTTCACCCAGTAGATATGGGAGTTTATCAAAATTGGATTTGTTTTCAAATTCTTTGTGAATCTGTGTAATCTGGGTCAGTCACAGGGGTCAGTGATTCTGCCACTGTGTACTCTCTGTTTAGGGTCAGTCACAGGGGTCAGGGATTCTGCCACTGTGTACTCTCTGTTTAGGGTCAGTCACAGGGGTCAGTGATTCTGCCACTGTGTACTCTCTGTTTAGGGTCAGTCACAGGGGTCAGTGATTCTGCCACTGTGTACTCTCTGTTTAGGGTCAGTCACAGGGGTCAGTGATTCTGCCACTGTGTACTCTCTGTTTAGGGTCAGTCACAGGGGTCAGGGATTCTGCCACTGTGTACTCTCTGTTTAGGGTCAGTCACAGGGGTCAGTGATTCTGCCACTGTGTACTCTCTGTTTAGGGTCAGTCACAGGGGTCAGTGATTCTGCCACTGTGTACTCTCTGTTTAGGGTCAGTCACAGGGGTCAGGGATTCTGCCACTGTGTACTCTCTGTTTAGGGTCAGTCACAGGGGTCAGGGATTCTGCCACTGTGTACTCTCTGTTTAGGGTCAGTCACAGGGGTCAGTGATTCTGCCACTGTGTACTCTCTGTTTAGGGTCAGTCACAGGGGTCAGTGATTCTGCCACTGTGTACTCTCTGTTTAGGGTCAGTCACAGGGGTCAGGGATTCTGCCACTGTGTACTCTCTGTTTAGGGTCAGTCACAGGGGTCAGTGATTCTGCCACTGTGTACTCTCTGTTTGGGACTTAATAGTATTCTAGTTTGCGTTGCATTTTTTGTTAATTCTTTCCAATGTGTCAAGTAATTATCATTTAATTTTCTGATCATATTATTTGGTTGGGTCTAATTGTGTTGTTGTCCTGGGGCTCTGTGGGGTGTGTTTGTGTTTGTGAACAGAGCCCCAGGACCAGCTTGCTTAGGGGACTCTTCTCCAGGTTCATCTCTCTGTAGGTGATGGCTTTATTGTGGAAGATTTGGGAATCACTTCCTTTTAGGTGGTTGTAGAATTATGTCTGTCTGTCTGTCTGTCTGTCTGTCTGTCTGTCTGTCTGTCTGTCTGTCTGTCTGTCTGTCTGTCTGTCTGTCTGTCTGTCTGTCTGTCTGTCTGTCTGTCTGTCTGTCTGTCTGTCTGTCTGTCTGTCAGCTCGTTTTTGGATGTTAATTAATCATTAGCGGGTATCGGCCTAATTCTGAATGTCTAGTTTTTTTGTGAGCTCTGGGGCAACGGTGTCTAGATGGAAATTGTATTTCTGGTCCTGGCAACTGAACCTTTTTTGGAACACCATTATTTTGGTCTTACTGAGATTTACTGTCACGGACCAGGACTGAGAGAATCTGTGCAGAAGATCTAGGTGCTGCTCTAGTCCCTCCTTGGTTGGTGACAGAAGCACCAGATCATCAGCAAACAGTAGACATTTGACTTCGGATTCTAGTAGGGTGAGGCCCAGGTGCTACATGCTGTTCTAGTGCCCTAGCCAATTCGTTGATATATATATGATGAAGTTGGTGGGGCTTAAGCTACAACCCTGTCTCACCCCACGGAAATAAATGTGTTTTTTTTTGCCAATTTTAACCGCATACCTGTTGTTTGTGTTCATGGGTTTTATGGATGTTGTATGTTTTTCCCCCAACACCACTTTCCATCAATCACTTTCCATCAGCTGCATTTTTTCATTGTATTTGTTGTTGATTTCAGTCCTCTGTTTGACGTTTTTAGATTTGATAGGGAAGCTGAGAGGTCAAATATACTGTTTAGGCTTTCTACTGCCAAGTACACCTTCACTATTACAGTGGAACGTTTTGTCCAGGAAATTGTCTAAAAGGGATTGAATTTGTTGTTGCCTAATTGTTTTTTGGTAGATTCCCACACTACTTTCCTTCCATCTATAGCATTTCTTAATGTTACTCAGTTCCTTTGGCTTTGATGCCTCATGATTGAGTATTGCTCTGCTCAAGTATACTGTGTTTTTGCAGTGATCTGATAGAGGTGTCTGTGGACTGAGAGACTCTGGGGTGAGGTCAGTGATAAAGTGGTCTACAATGCTACTGCCAAGAGATGAGCTATAAGTGTACTGTATCTACCATAGGAGTCCCCTCGAAGCCTACCATTGACAATGCACATGCCCAGTGTCTGACAGAGCTGCAGGAGTTGTGACCCATTGTTGTTGGTTATGTTGTCATAGTTGTGTCTAGGGGGTCATATGGGGGAGGAAATGCTGTCACCTCCAGGCAGGTGTTTGTCCCCCTGTGTGCTGAGGGTGTCGGGTTCTTGTCCAGTTCTGGCATTTAGGTCGCCACAGACTAGTACATGTCCCTGGGCCTGGAAATGGTTGATCCCCCCTCTCGGATGGAAAAGCTGTCATCATTAAAGTATGGGGATTCTACTGGGGGGATATAGGTAGCACACAGGAGGACATTTTTCTCTGTTGTGATAATTTGGATGTACATTTCTAGCCAGATGTAAAATGTTCCTGTTTTGACTAATTTACTAGAGTGTGTTAGGTCTGCTCTATACCAAATTAGCAGAGAGGGAGGGAGGGAGGGAGGGAGGGAGGGAGGGAGGGAGATAGCGGGAAGGAGAGCGAGAGAGAGAGAGAGGTGTGGAGATAGCATGAAGGAGAGACAGAGAGATAGAGAGATAGGTGTAGAGATAGCGGAAGGGAGATAGAGACAGAGAGATAGCAGAAAGAGGGAGGGAGAGAGAAATAATTGTAGATCTCTGTCTGTGGACTAGATTGATATCTATCCTCCTCTTTCAAGTTCTCTCCATCCGGGAGCGGTTTGTGTGTTAGTGTGTTAGTGTGTTAGTGTGTGTTAGTGTGTTAGTGTGTGTTAGTGTGTTAGTGTGTGTTAGTGTGTGTTAGTGTGTTAGTGTGTGTTAGTGTGTGTTAGTGTGTGTTAGTGTGTGTTTGTGAGCTAGTGTGTGTTTGTGTGTGTTAGTGTGTGTTTGTGTGTTAGTGTGTTAGTGTGTTAGTGTGTGTTAGTGTGTTAGTGTGTGTTAGTGTGTGCTAGTGTGTGTTTGTGTGTTAGTGTGTTAGTGTGTGTTAGTGTGTGCTAGTGTGTGTTTGTGTGTGTTTGTGTGTTAGTGTGTGTTTGTGTGCTAGTGTGTGTTTGTGTGTTAGTGTGTGTTTGTGTGTTTGTGTGTGTTTGTGTGCTAGTGTGTGTTTGTGTGCTAGTGTGTGTTTGTGTGTTAGTGTGTGTTTGTGTGCTAGTGTGTGTTTGTGTGCTAGTGTGTGTTTGTGTGCTAGTGTGTGTTTGTGTGCTAGTGTGTGTTTGTGTGCTAGTGTGTGTTTGTGTGCTAGTGTGTGTTTGTGTGCTAGTGTGTGTTTGTGTGCTAGTGTGTGTTTGTGTGCTAGTGTGTGTTTGTGTGCTAGTGTGTGTTTGTGTGGTAGTGTCTGTTTGTGTGCTAGTGTGTGTTTGCGTGCTAGTGTGTGTTTGCGTGCTAGTGTGTGTTTGCGTGCTAGTGTGTGTTTGCGTGCTAGTGTGTGTTTGCGTGCTAGTGTGTGTTTGCGTGCTAGTGTGTGTTTGCGTGCTAGTGTGTGTTTGTGTGCTAGTGTGTGTTTGCGTGCTAGTGTGTGTTTGTGTGCTAGTGTGTGTTTGCGTGCTAGTGTGTGTTTGTGTGCTAGTGTGTGTTTGTGTGCTAGTGTGTGTTTGTGTGCTAGTGTGTGTTTGTGTGCTAGTGTGTGTTTGTGTGCTAGTGTGTGTTTGTGTGCTAGTGTGTGTTTGTGTGCTAGTGCGTATTTGCGTGCTAGTGTGTGTTCGTGTGCTAGTGTGTGTTTGCGTGCTAGTGTGTGTTCGTGTGTGTTTGTGTGCTAGTGTTTGTTTGTTTGTGTGTGTGTGTGTCGCAATCACACAGCCTCAGTATCTCTCCGATGAGTCTTTCAAAACATCCAACTGTGTCTGACCCCAAACATTCTGTTTGCCTGCAAACAGATACAAGCACATGCGCTCGCAAATCACACACACAAACATTTGCCAAAACACAACTGGAAAAGCCTATTGTGTTTATTATCACAAACAGACACAGAGAGCATTGAAAACACATTTTCCCTGGTTAATACAATCTAACAACCCAATTAAACCCTATGATGTTATGTCCTAAAGCTCTATATATCCAATAACTATAAATCCTATAACTATAACTCCTATAACTCTATATATCCTATAACTCTATATATCCTATAACTATAACTATATATATCATTTAACTATAACTCTATATGTCCTATAACTCTATATATCCTATAACTCTATATATCCTATAACTATAACTCTATATATCATTTAACTATAACTCTATATGTCCTATAACTCTATATATCCTATAACTATAACTATATATATCCTATAACTATAACTCTATATATCCTATAACTCTATATATCCTATAACTATAACTCTATATATCCTATAACTATAACTCTATATATCCTATAACTCTATATATCCTATAACTATAACTCTATATATCATATAACTATAACTCTATATATCCTATAACTCTATATATCCTATAACTATAACTCTATATATCATATAACTATAACTCTATATATCCTATATCTATAACTCTATATATCCTATAACTATAACTCTATATATCATATAACTATAACTCTATATATCCTATAACTATATATATCCTATAACTATAACTATATATATCCTATAACTCTATATATCATATAACTATAACTCTATATATCCTATAACTCTATATATCCTTTAACTATAACTCTATATATCATATAACTATAACTCTATATATCCTATAACTCTATATATCCTTTAACTATAACTCTATATATCATATAACTCTATATGTCCTATAACTATAACTCTATATATCCTATAACTATAACTCTATATATCCTATAACTCTATATGTCCTATAACTATAACTCTATATATCCTATAACTCTATATATCCTATAACTATAACTATATATATCATAGAACTATAACTCTATATGTCCTATAACTCTATATATCCTACAACTATAACTATATATATCATATAACTATAACTCTATATATCCTATAACTCTATATATCCTATAACTCTATATATCCTATAACTCTATATATCCTATAACTATACCTCTATATATCCTATAACTCTATATATCCTATAACTATAACTATATATATCCTATAACTGTAACTCTATATATCCTATAACTATAACTCTATATATCCTATAACTATAACTCTATATATCCTATAACTATAACTCTATATATCCTATAACTCTATATATCCTATAACTATAACTCTATATATCCTATAACTCTATATATCCTATAACTCTATATATCCTATAACTATATATATCCTATAACTATAACTCTATATATTCTATAACTCTATATATCCTATAACTATAACTCTATATATCCTATAACTCTATATATCCTATAACTATAACTCTATATATCCTATAACTATAACTCTATATATCCTATAACTCTATATATCCTATAACTATAACTCTATATATCCTATAACTATAACTCTATATATCCTATAACTATAACTCTATATATCCTATAACTATAACTCTATATATCCTATAACTATAACTCTATATATCCTATAACTATAACTCTATATATCCGTTAACTATAACTCTATATATCCTATAACTATAACTCTATATATCCTATAACTATAACTCTATATATCCTATAACTCTATATATCCTATAACTATATATATCCTATAACTCTATATATCCTATAACTATAACTCTATATATCCTTTAACTATAACTCTATATATCCTATAACTCTATATATCCTATAACTATAACTATATATATCCTATAACTCTATATATCCTATAACTATAACTCTATATATCATATAACTATAACTCTATATATCCTATAACTATAACTCTATATATCCTATAACTATAACTCTATATATCCTATAACTATAACTCTATATATCCTATAACTCTATATATCCTATAACTCTATATATCCTTTAACTATAACTCTATATATCCTATAACTATAACTCTATATATCCTATAACTATAACTCTATATATCCTATAACTATAACTCTATATATCCTATAACTATAACTCCATATATCCTATAACTCTATATATCCTATAACTCTATATATCCTATAACTATAACTCTATATATCCTATAACTCTATATATCCTATAACTATAACTCCATATATCCTATAACTCTATATATCCTATAACTCTATATATCCTATAACTATAACTCTATATATCCTATAACTCTATATATATCCTATAACTCTATATATCCTATAACTATAACTCTATATATCCTATAACTATAACTCCACTCTATATATCATATAACTATAACTCTATATATCCTATAACTCTATATATCCTATAACTATAACTCTATATATCCTATAACTCTATATATCCTATAACTATAACTCTATATATCCTATAACTCTATATATCATATAACTATAACGCTATATATCCTATAACTATAACTCTATATATCCTATAACTCTATATATCCTATAACTATAACTCTATATATCCTATAACTATAACTATATATATTCTATAACTACAACTCTATATATCCTATAACTATAACTCTATATATCCTATAACTATAACTCCACTCTATATATCCTATAACTATAACTCTATATATCCTATAACTATAACTCTATATATCCTATAACTCTATATATCCTATAACTCTATATATCCTATAACTATAACTCTATATATCCTATAACTATAACTCTATATATCCTATAACTATAACTCCACTCTATATATCCTATAACTATAACTCTATATATCCTATAACTATAACTCTATATATCCTATAACTCTATATATCCTATAACTATAACTCTATATATCCTATAACTATAACTCTATATATCCTATAACTATAACTCTATATATCCTATAACTATAACTCTATATATCCTATAACTCTATATATCCTATAACTATAACTCTATATATCCTGATTTGGCAGGCGAAACCCCGAGGACAATCCATCCAGGGTCTTTTTTGAGATCATTGGTGTCCTCAATGTCTCCCTCCCCGTCTCCCTCCCCGTCTCTCCCCCTTGTCTCTCTCCGCGTCTCCCTCCCCGTCTCCCCCATCTCCCTCCCCGTCTCCCCCCCCGCCTCCCTCCCAGGCTCTCCCCCGTCTCCCACCCATCTCCCTCCCGTCTCCCCCCGTCTCCCCCGTCTCCCTCCCCGTCTCCCTCCCCATCTCCCTCCCTCCCTCCCCATCTCCCTCCCCGTCTCCCTCCCCGTCTCTCCCCGTCTCCCACCCATCTCTCTCCCGTGTCCCCCCGTCTCCCCCGTCTCCCTCCCCGTCTCCCTCCCCGTCTCCCTCCCTGGTCTCTCCCCCGTCTCCCACCCATCTTCTCCCTCCCCCGTCTCCCCCGTCTCCCCCCCGTCTCCCTCCCCGTCTCCTCCCGTCTCCCTCCCTGGTCTCTCCCCCCATCTCCCACCCATCTCCCTCCCGTCTCCCCCCGTCTCTCCCCCGTCTCCCTCCCCGTTTCCCTCCCCCCCCCTTGTCTCTCCCGCGTCTCCCTCCCCGTCTCCCCGTCTCCCCGTCTCTCTCCCCGTCTCCCCCTCTCTCCCCCGTCTCCCCCCGTCTCTCTCCCCGTCTTCCCCCGTCTCTCCCCGTCTCCCCCCGTCTCTCCCCGTCTCCCCCTGTCTCTCCCCCGTCTCCCCTGTCTCTCCCCGTCTCCCCCGTCTCTCCCCCGTCTCCCTCCCCATCTCTCCCCGTCTCCCCCCCGTCTCCCCTCCCCGTCTCCCCCGTCTCCCTCCCCGTCTCCCTCCCCGTCTCCCCCGTCTCCCTCCCCGTCTCCCTCCCCGTCTCCCCCGTCTCCCCCGTCTCCCCGTCTCTATCCCCCCGTCCCCCCGTCTCTCCCCCGTCTCCCTCCCCGTCTCCCTCCCCGTCTCCTCCCCACCCCCTTCTCCCCCGTCTCTCCCCGTCTCTCTCCCTCCCTCCCCGTCTCCCTCCCCATCCCCCCGTCTCCCCCTGTCTCCCTCCCCGTCTCTCTCCCCCGTCTCCCTCCCCGTCTCCCCGTCTCTCCCCGTCTCCCCCGTCTATTCTCCCCCGTCTCCCCCTCCCCCCGTCTCACTCCCCACCCCCCGTCTCTCCCCGTCTCCCTCCCGTCTCCCTCCCCGTCTCCCTCCCCACCCCCGTCTCCCCCGTCTCTTCCCCGTCTCTCTCCCCCGTCTCCTCCCGTCTCCCCCGTCTCTCCCCCCGTCTCCCCCGTCTCCCCGTCTCCCTCCCCGTCTCCCTCCCCGTCCCTCCCCGTCTCCCTCCCCGTCTCCCTCCCCTCCCTCCCGTCTCCCTCCCCGTCTCCCTCCCCGTCTCCCTCCCGGTCCCTCCCCGTCTCCCTCCCCCCGTCCCTCCCCGTCTCCCTCCCCGTCTCCCTCCCCGTCTCCCCCCGTCTCCCCCCTTGTCTCTCCCCGCGTCTCCCTCCCCGTCTCCCCCCGTCTCCCTCTCCGTCTCCCCCGTCTCCCTCCCAGGCTCTCGCCCGTCTCCCTCCCCGTCTCCCTCCCCGTCTCCCCCCAGGCTCTCTCCCTGCATCTCCCTCCCCGTCTCCCCCCGTCTCCCTCCCCATCTCCCCCAGTCTCCCTCCCAGGCTCTCCCCGTCTCCCACCCATCTCCCTCCCGTCTCTCCCCGTCTCCCTCCCCGTCTCCCTCCCCATCTCCCTCCCTCCCTCCCCGTCTCCCTCCCCGTCTCCCTCCCCGTCTCTCCCCCGTCTCCCACCCTGGTCTCTCCCCCGTCTCCCACCCATCTCCCTCCCCGTCTCCCTCCCTGGTCTCTCCCCCGTCTCCCACCCATCTCCCTCCCCGTCTCCCTCCCCGTCTCCCCCCCGTCTCTCCCCCTCTCTCCCCAGTCTCCCCCCGTCTCCCCCCGTCTCCCTCCCCGTCTCCCACCCCTTGTCTCTCCCCCGTCTCCCTCCCCGTCTCCCCCCGTCTCTCCCCCGTCTCCCCCGTCTCCCCCCGTCTCCCCCGTCTCCCCCGTCTCTCCCCGTCTCCCCCGTCTCTCCCCGTCTCCCTCCCCATCTCCCCCCGTCTCTCCCCGTCTCTCCCCCGTCTCCCCCCGTCTCTCCCCGTCTCCCCTCTCCCCCTCTCCCCCGTCTCCCCCGTCTCTCCCCGTCTCTCCTCCCCGTCTCCCCCGTCTTCCCCTGTCTCTCCCCGTCTCCCCCGTCTCTCCCCTGTCTCTCCCCGTCTCCCCCCGTCTCCCCGTCTCCCCCCGTCTCCCCGTCTCTCCCCGTCTCCCCCACGTCTCTCCCCGTCTCCCCGTCTCTCCCCCCGTCTCCCCGTCTCTCCCCGTCTCCCCGTCTCTCCCCCGTCTCCCTCCCCGTCTCTCTCCCCGTCTCCCCGTCTCCCTCCCCATCTCCCTCCCCCTCCCCTCCCCGTCTCCCCCCGTCTCTCCCCCTCTCTCTCCCCGTCTCCCCCCGTCTCCCCCGTCTCCCCCCCTCTCCCCCGTCTCCTCCCCGTCTCCCTCCCCGTCTCCCCCCGTCTCCCCCCGTCTCCTCCCCGTCTCCCCCAGTCGCCCCCAGTCTCTCCCCGTCTCCCACCCATCTCCCTCCCGTCCCCCCGTCTCCCCCCCGTCTCCCTCCCCGTCTCCCTCCCCATCTCCTCCCCTCCCCCGTCTCCTCCCCGTCTCCCTCCCCGTCTCTCTCCCCGTCTCCCCCCATCTCCCCCGTCTCCCCCGTCTCTCCCCCGTCTCTCCCTGTCTCCCTCCCCGTCTCCCCCCCTCTCCCCCCCGTCTCCCACCCATCTCCCTCCCCGTCTCCCTCCCCGTCTCTCCCCGTCTCCCTCCCCGTCTCCCACCCCTTGTCTCCTCCCCGTCTCCCTCCCCGTCTCCCCCGTCTCTCCCCGTCTCCCCGTCTCTCCCCCGTCTCCCCGTCTCCCCGTCTCTCCCCGTCTCCCTCCCCATCTCCCCCGTCTCCCTCCCTGTCTCCCTCCCCGTCTCTCCCCGTCTCCCCCCGTCTCTCCCCGTCTCCCCCGTCTCCCTCCCCGTCTCTCCCCGTCTCCCCATCTCTCCCCCGTCTCCCCCCCGTCTCCCCCCGTCTCCCCCGTCTCCCCCGTCTCTCCCTGTCTCCCCCCGTCTCTCCCCGTCCCGTCTCTCCCCCGTCTCTCCCCGTCTCCCCGTCTCTCCCCGTCTCCCCCTCCCGTCTCTCCCCCGTCTCCCTCCCCGTCTCCCTCCCCCGTCTCCCCCGTCTCCTCCCCCGTCTCCCCCGTCCCCGTCTCCCCCGTCTCTCCCCGTCTCCCCCGTCTCCCCGTCTCCCCGTCTCCCCCCGTCTCCCCCCGTCTCTCCTCCCCTCCCCGTCTCCCCCCTCTCCCCCCGTCTCCCTCCCCGTCTCTCCCCCCCCTCCCCCCGTCTCCCCCGTCTCCCCGTCTCTCCCCCCGTCTCCCTCCCCGTCTCCCTCCCCCGTCTCCCCCCCGTCTCCCTCCCCCGTCTCCCCCCGTCTCCCTCCCAGGCTCTCCCCCGTCTCCCACCCATCTCCATCCCGTCTCCCTCCCCGTCTCCCCCCCATCTCCCCCTCTCCCTCCCCCGTCTCCCTCCCGTCCCCCCCCGTCTCTCCCCCGTCTCCCTCCCCGTCTCCCCCGTCTCCCCCGTCTCTCCCCCCGTCTCCCCCGTCTCTCCCCGTCTCCCCTCGTCTCCCCGTCTCCCGTCTTCCCCCCGTCTCCCCCCCGTCTCCCCCCCGTCTCTCCCCGTCTCTCCCCGTCTCCCCCGTCTCTCCCCGTCTCCCTCCCCATCTCCCTCCCCGTCTCCCTCCCCGTCTCCCTCCCCGTCTCTCCCCCGTCTCCCCCGTCTCCCCCGTCTCCTCCCCGTCTCCCTCCCCGTCTCCCTCCCCCCCGTCTCCCTCCCCGTCTCCCTCCCCGTCTCCCCCTTGTCTCTCCCCCGTCTCCCTCCCCGTCTCCCCCCGTCTCTCCCCCGTCTCCCCCGTCCCCTCTCCCCCGTCTCCCCGTCTCTCCCCCCTCCCCCGTCTCTCCCCCGTCTCCCTCCCCGTCTCCCCCCGTCTCCCTCCCCGTCTCCCCCGTCTCTCCCCCGTCTCTCCCCGTCCCCTCTCCCCGTCTCCCCCGTCTCCCCCCCTCTCCCCCGTCTCCCCGTCTCCCCGTCTCCCCCGTCTCTCCCCGTCTCCCCCCGTCTCCCCCCCCGTCTCCCCCCGTCTCCTCCCCGTCTCCCCCCTCCCCCGTCTCCCTCCCCGTCTCCCTCCCCGTCCCCCCCGTCTCTCCCCGTCTCCCTCCCCCGTCTCCCCCCGTCTCCCTCCCCGTCCCCCCGTCTCCTCTCCCCGTCTCCCTCCCCGTCTCCCCCCCCGTCTCCTCCCCCGTCTCCTCCCGTCTCCCTCCCCCTCTCCCCCCGTCTCCCCCCGTCTCCCCGTCTCCCTCCCCGTCTCCCCGTCTCCCCGTCTCCCTCCCGTCTCCCCTCCCTCCCCGTCTCCCCCCGTCCCTCCCCCGTCCCTCCCCGTCTCCTCCCTCCCCGTCTCCTCCCCGTCTCCTCCCCGTCTCCCCCGTCTCCCCCCGTCTCCCCCCGTCTCTCCCCGTCCTCTCTCCCCGTCTCCCCCCCGTCTCCCCGTCTCTCCCCGTCTCTCCCCGTCTCCCCCCCGTCTCCTCCCCGTCCCTCCTCCCCCGTCTCCCTCCCCGTCTCCCTCCCGTCTCCCCCGTCCCCTCCCCGTCTCCCCCGTCTCCCCTCCCCGTCTCCCCCGTCTCCTCCCCGTCTCCCCCGTCTCTCCCTCTCCGTCTCTCCCCGTCTCCCCCGTCTCCCCCCTGTCTCCCTCCCCGTCTCCCCCCGTCTCCTCCCGTCTCCCCGTCTCCCTCCCCGTCTCCCTCTCCCCGTCTCCCCCGTCTCCCTCCCCGTCTCCCTCCCCGTCTCCCTCCCCGTCTCCCTCCCCTCTCTCCCCTTTCCCCGCCTTTTCTCCATTCTCTCCCCGTAATATCCCTCAGAATCTCCCTCCCCGTCTCCCCCTCTCTCCCCGTCTCCCCCGTCTCCACCCCGTATCTCCCTCCCACCCTCGCACACCCACCGCGCACTCCCCGCTCTCCCCCTCCCCGTCCCTCCCCCGTCTCCCCCCGTCTCCCTCCCCGTCTCCCCCGTCTCCCACACACACACACAGCTCATGGCAGACCCTCAATGTATTCTTTGTCTAACAGCTCGATTCTGTCTGGTATAAAAACACTGTACAATTTGAGTGATGATTCAATACTATGATAAAGAGTTTAAATGCTTGGAAATCCCCTGTGTGTGTGTGTGTGTGTGTGTGTGTGTGTGTGTGTGTGTGTGTGTGTGTGTGTGTGTGTGTGTGTGTGTGTGTGTGTGTGTGTGTGTGTGTGTGTGTGTGTCTCCGTGTGTGTGCGTCTGTGCGTGTGTCCATATGTATGTGTGTCCCCCGTGTGTGTGTGTTCCCCGGTAAGGTATGTATGAACTTCTGATGTCTAAATGAAGGGGGAAATAACAGACATTTTAGAAAACACCAAAGCATTTTTCTCATCACCTGAGGATTGTGTTACAGTGAACATCCTGACTTCCCTGTTAGTTCCACATATCATTTCCCCGTATATATCTTTGGTCCCCGGTTACAATGTAAAAAGAGAGAGTTCCCAATACATTATATTTACAGAAAGAAGGCAAGTCAGATCCGGGTTGGTGGGCTCTACTTGTTTAGACCGTTACCCGTCCTTCAGTCTCCCAACCCGGGGAAATGCAAAACTTTAAACGTTTATTCGAGTCATGGGTAACTGCATTCATGGAGCGTGTCTGAAAGTTAATTATCCGACCTGCTACTTAATTATCCTAACCTGCCCGTTAATTATCCTGACCCTATGTTAATTATCCTGACCTGCCGTTAATTATCCTGACCTGCCGTTAATTATCCTGACCTGCTACGTTAATTATCCTGACCCTCCTAATTATCCTGACCTGCCGTTAATTATCCTGACCCCCGTTAATTATCCTAACCTGCCGTTAATTATCCTAACCTGCTACGTTAATTATCCTGACCTGCCGTTAATTATCCTGACCTGCTACGTTAATTATCCTAACCTGTTACGTTAATTATCCCGACCTGCTACGTTAATTATCCTGACCTGCCCGTTAATTATCCTGACCTGCTATGTTAATTATCGTTAATTCCCCTGACCTGCTACGTTCTATCCTGACCTCCCCGTTAATTATCCTGACCTGCTACGTTAATTATCCTGACCTGCTACGTTAATTATCCTGACCTGCTACCCTGACCTGCTCCTAATTATCCTGACCTGCTACGTTAATTATCCTAACCTGTTCGTTAATTATCCTGACCTGCTATGTTAATTATCCTGACCTGCTACGTTAATTATCCTGACCCCCGTTAATTATCCTGACCTGCCGTTAATTATCCTGACCTGCTACGTTAATTATCCTGACCTGCTCCCCGTTAATTATCCCGACCTCCCCGTTAATTATCCTGACCTGCTCCCCTGACCTGCTACGTTAATTATCCTGACCTGTCGTTAATTATCCTGACCTGCCGTTCTATCCTGACCCCGTTAATTATCCTAACCCCATTAATTATCCCGACCCCTATGTTAATTCTCCCCCTGACCTCCCCGTTCTTATCCTGACCCCGTCTTATCCCGACCTGCTCGTTAATTATCCCGACCTGCTACGTTAATTATCCTGATCTGCTACGTTAACTATCCTGACCTGCTACATTAATTATCCCTGACCTGCTACGTTAATTATCCTGACCTGCTACATTAATTATCCTGATCCTACGTTAATTATCCTGACCTGCTACATTAATTATCCTGACCTGCTCATTAATTATCCTGACCTGCTACGTTAATTATCCCATTAATTATCCTGACCTGCTCGTTAATTGTCCTAACCTGCTACATTAATTATCTTAACCTGCTACGTTAATTATCCTGACCCTACGTTAATTATCCTAACCTGCTACGTTCTTATCCTGACCTGGTACGTTAATTATCCTAACCTGCTACGTTAATTATCCTGACCTGCTCCCCGTATCCTAACCTGTTACGTTAATTATCCCTCTACGTTAATTATCCTGACCCCGTCTAATTATCCTGACCCCATGTTAATTATCCTGACCTGCTACGTTAATTATCCTGACCTGCCCCGTTAATTATCCTGACCCCATCTAATTATCCTGACCTGCTACGTTAATTATCCTGACCTGCTACGTTAATTATCCTGACCTGCTACGTCTAATTATCCTGACCTGTCTACGTTAATTATCCTGACCCTACGTTAATTATCCTGACCTGCTACGTTAATTATCCCTCCCCGTTAATTATCCGACCCCGTTAATTATCTAGACCCCGTTAATTATCCTGACCTGCTACGTTAATTATCCTGACCTGCTACGTTAATTATCCTGACCCCGTTAATTATCCTGACCTGCCCGTTAATTATCCTAACCTGCTACGTTAATTATCCTGACCTGCCGTTAATTATCCTAACCTGTTACGTTAATTATCCCGACCTGCTACGTTAATTATCCTGACCTGCCCGTTAATTATCCTAACCTGCTACATTAATTATCCCGACCCGCTATGTTAATTAACCTGACCTGCTACGTTAATTATCCTGACCTGCTCACACGTTAATTATCCCGACCTGCTACGTTAATTATCCCGACCTGCTACGTTAATTATCCTGATCTGCTACGTTAATTATCCTGACCTCTACATGAATTATCCTGATCTTCGTTAATTATCCTGTCCTGCTACATTAATTATCCTGACCTGCTACGTTAATTATCCTGACCTGTACATTAATTATCCTGATCTGCTATGATTAATTATCCTGACCTGCTACATAATTATCCTGATCTGCTACGTTAATTATCCTGACCTGCTACATTAATTGTCCTAACCTGCTACATTGTTATCTTAACCTGTACGTAATTATCCTGACCTGCTACGTGTAATTATCCTAACCTGCTACGTGTAATTATCCTGACCTGGTACGTTAATTATCCTAACCTGCTACGTTAATTATCCTGACCTGCTACGTTAATTATCCTAACCTGTTACGTTAATTATGACCTGCTACATTAATTATCCTGACCTGCTACGTTAATTATCCTGACCTGCTATGTTAATTATCCTGACCTGCTACGTTAATTATCCTGACCTGCTACGTTAATTATCCTGACCTGCTACGTTAATTATCCTGACCTGCTACGTTAATTATCCTGACCTGCTACGTTAATTATCCTGACCTGCTACGTTTTATCCTGACCTGCTACGGTAATTATCCTGACCTGCATCGTTAATTATGTTTAAATGACCTGCTACGTTAATTATCCCGACCTTTACGTTAATTATCCCGACCTGCATTTTAATTATCCTGACCTGAGTTAATTATCCTGACCTGCTACGTTAATTATCCTGACCTGCTACGTTAATTATCCTGACCTCACGTTAATTATCCTAACCTGCTACGTTAATTATCCTGACCTGCTACGTTAATTATCCTAACCTGTTACGTTAATTATCCCGACCTGCTACATTAATTATCCTGACCTGCTACGTTAATTATCCTAACCTGCTACATTAATTATCCGACCCGGTATGTTAATTAACCTGACCTGCGTTAATTATCCTGACCTGCTACGTTAATTATCCCGACCTGCTACGTTAATTATCCCGACCTGCTACGTTAATTATCCTGATCTGCTACGTTAATTATCCTGACCTGCTACATGAATTATCCTGATCTGCTACGTTAATTATCCTGTCCTGCTACATTAATTATCCTGACCTGCTACGTTAATTATCCTGACCTGCTACATTAATTATCCTGATCTGCTACGTTAATTATCCTGACCTGCTACATTAATTATCCTGATCTGCTACGTTAATTATCCTGACCTGCTACGTTAATTATCCTGACCTGCTACGTTAATTATCCTGACCTGCTACGTTAATTATCCTGACCTGCTACGTTAATTATCCTGACCTGCTACGTTAATTATCCTGACCTGCTACGTTAATTATCCTAACCTGCTACGTTAATTATCCTGACCTGCTACGTTAATTATCCTGACCTGCTACGTTAATTATCCTGACCTGCTACGTTAATTATCCTGACCTGCTACGTTAATTATCCTGACCTGCTACGTTAATTATCCTGACCTGCTACGTTAATTATCCTGACCTGCTACGTTAATTATCCCGACCTGCTACGTTAATTATCCTGACCTGCTACGTTAATTATCCTGACCTGCTACGTTAATTATCCTGACCTGCTACGTTAATTATCCTAACCTGCTACGTTAATTATCCTGACCTGCTACGTTAATTATCCTGACCTGCTATGTTAATTATCCTGACCTGCTACGTTAATTATCCTGACCTGCTACGTTAATTATCCTGACCTGCTACGTTAATTATCCTGACCTGCTACGTTAATTATCCTAACCTGCTACGTTAATTATCCTGACCTGCTACGTTAATTATCCTGACCTGCTACGTTAATTATCCTGACCTGCTACGTTAATTATCCTGACCTGCTACGTTAATTATCCTGACCTGCTACGTTAATTATCCTAACCTGCTACGTTAATTATCCTGACCTGCTACGTTAATTATCCTAACCTGCTACGTTAATTATCCTGACCTGCTACGTTAATTATCCTGACCTGCTACGTTAATTATCCTAACCTGCTACATTAATTATCCCTGACCTGCTATGTTAATTAACCTGACCTGCTACGTTAATTATCCTGACCTGCTACGTTAATTATCCCGACCTGCTACGTTAATTATCCCGACCTGCTACGTTAATTATCCTGATCTGCTACGTTAATTATCCTGACCTGCTACATGAATTATCCTGACCTGCTACGTTAATTATCCTGTCCTGCTACATTAATTATCCTGACCTGCTACGTTAATTATCCTGACCTGCTACATTAATTATCCTGATCTGCTACGTTAATTATCCTGACCTGCTACATTAATTATCCTAACCTGCTACGTTAATTATCCTGACCTGCTACGTTAATTATCCTGACCTGCTACGTTAATTATCCTGACCTGCTACATTAATTATCCTGACCTGCTACGTTAATTATCCTGACCTGCTACGTTAATTATCCTGACCTGCTACGTTAATTATCCTAACCTGCTACATTAATTATCCTGACCTGCTACGTTAATTATCCTGACCTGCTACGTTAATTATCCTGACCTGCTACGTTAATTATCCTGACCTGCTACGTTAATTATCCTGACCTGCTACGTTAATTATCCTGACCTGCTACGTTAATTATCCTGACCTGCTACGTTAATTATCCTGACCTGCTACGTTAATTATCCTGACCTGCTACGTTAATTATCCTGACCTGCTACGTTAATTATCCTGACCTGCTATGTTAATTATCCTAACCTGCTACGTTAATTATCCTGACCTGCTACGTTAATTATCCTGACCTGCTACATTAATTATCCTGACCTGCTACGTTAATTATCCTGACCTGCTACGTTAATTATCCTAACCTGCTACATTAATTATCCTGACCTGCTACGTTAATTATCCTGACCTGCTACGTTAATTATCCTGACCTGCTACGTTAATTATCCTGACCTGCTACATTAATTATCCTAACCTGCTACATTAATTATCCTGACCTGCTACATTAATTATCCTGACCTGCTACATTAATTATCCTGACCTGCTACGTTAATTATTTTAAGCTGCTACATGAATTATCCTAACCTGTTGATCCACCCACTGATATTACACCCATCACTGTTGATATACCGGTTTTCAAATACACATACACAGTGCGTACACTGTCACCCATACCCATACATACAGCTGTGCTAACACATTGTACCAACAGTGACCAATAACCTTTTTAACAGAGTGCCCCTAGTTAAACCATCATCAGATAGATAAACAGATAAACAAAAAAATACCTTGTTTCTGTTCTTGTTTCATGTTTGTTGTTTTCATTCAACGTTTTACCTACTTCTCGACTCACGGCGTCATCGTTACAGACTCGTCACCGACTCAAACAACGGAAGCAGCAGTTATCTCTCAGATGTTCAACGAACAGGGTTTACCTTCTGCGTCAGCAACATGACCTGCTGGCACAACTGGTCGCCGGCCATGGGAAGAGGTCCTTCTCAGTTTGCAGAATCTGGAACATTCCCGGGAGGCGGAGCATCCTACTAGAACCAGCCTACCCAGTGAGCCAGACCAACAGCCCATTCAGCAACCTGCTCCAGTCAGCATTGCCCATTGATCCCACCCAGAGGAAAATGACGCAGTGGCTCCCTACTTCAGTGCTCCCTTTATTTTACAGGTTGCCACGGTTATTTCTCTGCTGACGGGGCGGACATTGGAATGGGCTACGGCCACCTGGGAGAGAGGAGAAGTTAAGTTCATATGAGGGGTTCATGGCTCTGTTTAAATGCATCTATGATCATCACCCAGAGGGCAGAAAGGGAGGTGAGCGTCTACTTCAATTACGGCAGGGGAATTTGATGGCTTGCTGAGTACGCGCTCAGCTTTCGGATAAAAGCAACATCCCGTGGCACGCTATTTAGAAGAGGTCTGCGTGAGGAGGTCCAGATGGAATTGCCGAAACAACAACCTTTCCCTGGATTATTGTGATGACCATCTGTCTGGATAACCTTCTCTGGGAGCTTCGGTATTCTCATCGCTTCTCTCACTCCTTCGGCGTACACTCGGAATCAGCTCCTGAACCCATGGATGGGTCACATGTCTCGACGCCGCGAAGCGCCGCAGATGGATGCATCTGGGAATCTGTATGTACGAGGTCTCCAGTGGAAACCGGTTTCTACTATAACAGATGGATGGGTATTTGATCTGGCCGGGAGTGAGTATTCCATCTTCATGGACGAGGATGAGAATCACAGACTGGTCACGGACCTGCTTCCCTGTTCCCTGAGGTACCACGTTGTTTTAGAGTCCTTTGGTTACCCTTCAGCCCAACATCCCGGAGGTATACCAGGATCTGAGGGAGTTATTCTCCAAAACCTCCCGTCTCACTCCTAATTGCCCCTGGGACTGTGGCCATTGACCTGCTTGCAGATGCAACACCTCCTAGCATATGCATCTACCCTCTGTCTGTGGCTGAGGCCCAGGCTACCCTCTGTCTCCAACAGGAGTTCATCAGCAAGTCCACTACTCCTGTGTCAGCTAGTTTCTTCCTTATGGCCAAGAAGGATGGAGGATTGTGCCCTTGCATTGATTACCGAGGACTCAATGACATCACCAAGAAGTATCGTACCTGTTGGTGCCGTCTGCCATTGACCAACTCCACTGCGCCCAGTTCTTCACCAAACTGGACCTGCTAGCATTATATCTCATCCACTTCCGGGAGGGGGATGAGTGGAAGACGTCGTTCGGCACAATATCTGGTCACTACAAGTACTTGGTGAGGCCCTTTGGCTCAACCAATGCCCCGTCAATGTTTCAGGCATTCGTTAACGAGGTGTTCAGGGATATGCTCGGACACCAGGTGATTGTATACGTTGATGACATCTTGATCCACTCGGTTAATCTGGAGTATCACATCACACACGTTCAACCTGGAACGCCTCCTGACCCATCACCTGTACGTCACGGCTGAGAAGTGTAAATTCCATCACAGGTCAGTCTCCTTCTTGGGTTAGCAGTCAGGTCATGTCCAGGTTCAACCACCATTAACTTCTCTAGGGTAGGGGGCAGGATTTGGAACTTTGGATGAAAAGCATGCCCAAATTAAACTGCCTTCTACTCAGGACCAGAGGATAGGATATGCATATAATTAGTAGATTTTGATAGCAAACACTCTAAAGTTTCTAAAACGGTTTGAATGATGTCCGTGAGTATAACAGAACTCATATGGCAGGCGAAAACCTGAGAACAATCCAACCAGGAAGTGGGACATCTGAGGTGTGTAGTTTTTCAAAGCTTGGCCTACCGAATACACAGTGGGATATGGATAAAGTTGCACTTCCTAAGGCTTCCACTAGATGTCAACGGTCTTTAGTAACTTTAATGAGGATTCTACTATAAAGGAGGGGCTCATAAGACCTGTTTGAGTCAGTGGTCTGGCAGAGTGTCTCAGGCTCGTGACGCACGCTCCCGACAGAGTTACCTCTCGTTCCAGTGCCTTTCTTCAGACTTAGGAATTCTCTGGTTGGAACTATTGATGTTTCATGTTAAAAACATCCTAAAGATTGATTAAATATATAGTTTGACATGTTTCTAAAAGACTGTAACGGAAATTTTCGAGTTTTTCTCTGGATGAAGGGCCTAGTGCCTCATGAAGATGGATTACTGGGCTGAACACGCTAACAACAAGTGGCTATTTGGACATAAAGGATGGACTTTATGGAACAAATCAGTCACTTATTGTTGAACTGGGATTCCTGGGAGTGCATTCTGATGAAGATCATCAAAGGTAAGTGAATATTTATAGTGTTATTTCGAACTTCTGTTGACTCCAACATGGTGGATATTTCTCTGGCTGGATTGGGCTCTGAGCTCCGTTCTCAGGTTATGCTTTTCCCGTAAAGTTTAAAAAAAATCTGATACAGCATTAAGGAGAAGTCTATCTTTAATTATGTGAATAACAGTTGTATCTTTTATCAATGTTTATTATGAGTATTTCTTCAAAATCACCGGATGTTTTGGAATCAAAACATTACTGAACGTAACGCGCCAATGTAAACTAAGATTTTTGGATATAAATATGCACATTATCGAACAAAACATACACGTATTGTGTAACATGATGTCTTATGAGTGTCATCTGATGAAGATCATCAAAGGTTAGTGATTAATCTATCTATATTTCTGCTTCTTTTGACTCCTATCTTTGGCTGAAAGAAATTATTGTTTTTTTTTATGACCTAACATAATCATATGTTGTGCTTTCGCTGTAAAGCATTTTTGAAATCGGACACAATGGGTAGATTAATAAGATATTGATCTTTCATTTGCTGTCGACTTATTAATATGTAAAAGTTACATATTTCTAAAAAAATATGTTTTAATTTCGCACGCTGCCTTTTCAGAGGAATGTTGTCGAGGGGTTCCGAATAGCGGAACACTGGAAAGGATAACAGAACTGATTTGGCGAAAACCTGAGAAAAATCCATTCATCATGTAGGATTTTTTTTCTTGTAGTTTTCTATTCAATGCCATGAGAGTATCAATTGACTTAGGACTCAATTTGCAGTTCCTCTGCCTTCCACTAGATGTCAACAGTCTTTAGAAATTGGTTCAGGCTTGTATTCTGAAAAATGAGGGAATAAGAGCAGTCTGAATGTGTGGACCCTGCCGTGTCACAGAGCTTTTTCATGCGCGCGACCATACTGCTATTAGCCAATAGAAACCCATTGAATAACAGATAGTCCTTACTGCTATTAGCCAATAGAAACCCATTGAATAACAGATAGTCCTTACTGCTATTAGCCAATAGAAACCCATTGAATAACAGATAGTCCTTACTGCTATTAGCCAATAGAAACACATTGAATAACAGATAGTCCTTACTGCTATTAGCCCATAGAAACACATTGAATAACAGACAGTCCTTACTGCTATTAGCCAATAGAAACACATTGAATAGACAACTATTAGCCATAGAAACACATTGAATAACAGATAGTCCTTACTGCTATTAGCCAATAGAAAACATTGAATAACATTGAATAACAGACAGTCCTTACTGCCAATAGAAACCCTATTAGCCCATAGAAACACATTGAATAACAGACAGTCCTTACTGCTATTAGCCAATAGAAACACATTGAATAACAGATAGTCCTTACTGCTATTAGCCAATAGAAACACATTGAATAACAGATAGTCCTTACTGCTATTAGCCAATAGAAACCCATTGAATAACAGATAGTCCTTACTGCTATTAGCCCATAGAAACCCATTGATTAACAGATAGTCCTTACTGCTATTAGCCAATAGAAACACATTGAATAACAGATAGTCCTTACTGCTATTAGAAACACATTGAATAACAGATAGTCCTTACTGCTATTAGAAACACATTGAATAACAGATAGTCCTTACTGCTATTAGCCCATAGAAACACATTGAATAACAGACAGTCCTTACTGCTATTAGAAACACATTGAATAACAGACAGTCCTTACTGCTATTAGCCAATAGAAACACATTGAATAACAGATAGTCCATTTACAGATAGTCCTTGCTATTAGCCACATTGAATAGAAACCCATTGAATAACAGATAGTCCTTAGAAACATTGATTAACAGATATTACTGCCCATAGAAACACATTGAATAACAGACAGATAGTCCTTACTGCTATTAGAAACACATTGAATAACAGATAGTCCTTCCTGCTATTACTAGAAACACATTGAATAACAGATAGTCCTTACTGCTATTAATAGAAACCCATTGAATAACAGATAGTCCTTACTGCTATTCCAATAGAATCAACAAATCAAAATTGGAAGTTTGTTCTGAATAAAGATAGTCCTTACTGCTATTAGCCAATAGAAACCCATTGAATAACAGACAGTCCTCAACAAATCAAAAGGAAGTTTGTTCTGAAGTGTCTGTCCTATATATAAGATCTATAAGATACCTTTATTATCCTATGTTTGTTATTGAATGTATTTAACCTCTTTTGTTTCCGACACTAAACTGTCTCCGTATATACCTTTATTTAAAAAAAGAATTGACTGGTACTGGGGCACCTTCAGATGAGTGTTGTAAGGCCTGTGGTCATATTAGCTCCACAGACAGAAGTTGGCACATCGGCTGTACCGACTGCAGACGGTGTCACGTCCTGACCTTAGTTCCTTTTTTTTATGCCTCTATTTTAGTTTGGTCAGGGCGTGAGTTGGGGTGGGCATTCTATGTTTTGTTCTATGTTTGTATTTCTATGTGTTTGGCCTAGTAAGGTTTCCCAATCAGAGGCAGCTGTCAATCGTTGTCTCTGATTGAGAACCATACTTAGGCAGCCTGGTTTCGCCCTTGAGTTGTGGGCAGTTGTTTTCTCTGCACCAGACAGGACTGTTTCGTTTGTTCCGTTTTGTTATTTTTGTTCTAGTGTTCAGTGTAATGTAAAGATCATGAACACGTACCACGCTGCACCTTGGTCCTCTCCTTCTTCCACCTACGACAAACGTGACAGATGGGTCCCAAAGACACTTGTGCACCGAGCGAAATGGACAACACCTTCGTGTTCGATAATAGTTTTGTAGGTCAAACCGTTCGAGACGCTACAAATAATTTTTGGAGAAGACCGATTTTCTGGATGTCTCATGGACATCTTTAACCCTTTATAGTCGAGGTCTGTGATATAGAAAGGAAGAGAGAGTGATATAGAAAGGAAGAGAGAGTGATATAGAAGGGAAGAGAGTGATATAGAAGGGAAGAGAGAGTGATATAGAAGGGAAGAGAGAGTGATATAGAAGGGAAGAGAGAGTGATATAGAAGGAGAGAGTGATATAGAAGGGAAGAGGGAGTGATATAGAAGGGAAGAGAGAGTGATATAGAAAGGGAGAGAGAGTGATATAGAAGGGAAGAGAGAGTGATATAGAAAGGAAGAGAGAGTGATATAGAAAGGGAGAGAGAGTGATATAGAAGGGAAGAGGGAGTGATATAGAAGGGAAGAGGGAGTGATATAGAAAGGAAGAGAGAGTGATATAGAAGGGAAGAGTGTGATATAGAAAGGAAGAGAGTGATATAGAAGGGAAGAGAGAGTGATATAGAAGGGAAGAGAGAGTGATATAGAAAGGAAGAGAGTGATATAGAAGGGAAGAGAGAGTGATATAGAAGGGAAGAGAGAGTGATATAGAAAGGGAGAGAGAGTGATATAGAAGGGAAGAGTGTGATATAGAAAGGAAGAGAGTGATATAGAAGGGAAGGGGGAGTGATATAGAAAGGAAGAGAGAGTGATATAGAAAGGAAGAGAGAGTGATATAGAAAGGGAGAGAGAGTGATATAGAAGGGAAGAGGGAGTGATATAGAAAGGAAGAGAGAGTGATATAGAAAGGAAGAGAGAGTGATATAGAAAGGAAGAGAGAGTGATATAGAAAGGAAGAGAGAGTGGTATAGAAGGGAAGAGAGAGTGATATAGAAAGGAAGAGAGAGTGGTATAGAAAGGAAGAGAGAGTGATATAGAAAGGAAGAGAGAGTGATATAGAAAGGAAGAGAGAGTGATATAGAAAGGAAGAGAGAGTGATATAGAAAGGAAGAGAGAGTGATATAGAAAGGGAGAGAGAGTGATATAGAAAGGAAGAGAGAGTGATATAGAAAGGAAGAGAGAGTGATATAGAAAGGGAGAGAGAGAGTGATATAGAAAGGGAAGAGAGAGTGATATAGAAAGGAAGAGAGAGTGATATAGAAAGGAGAGAGAGAGTGATATAGAAAGGAAGAGAGAGTGATATAGAAAGGAAGAGAGAGTGATATAGAAAGGAAGAGAGAGTGATATAGAAAGGGAGAGTGATATAGAAAGGGAGAGAGAGAGTGATATAGAAAGGAAGAGAGAGTGATATAGAAGGGAAGAGAGAGTGATATAGAAAGAAGAGAGAGAGTGATATAGAAAGGAAGAGAGAGTGATATAGAAAGGAAGAGAGAGTGATATAGAAAGGAAGAGAGAGTGATATAGAAAGGAAGAGAGAGTGATATAGAAGGGAAGAGAGAGTGATATAGAAAGGAAGAGAGAGTGATATAGAAAGGGAGAGAGAGAGAGTGATATAGAAGGGAAGAAAGAGTGATATAGAAAGGAAGAGAGAGTGGTATAGAAGGGAAGAGAGAGTGGTATAGAAGGGAAGAGAGAGTGATATAGAAAGGAAGAGAGAGTGATATAGAAAGGAAGAGAGAGTGATATAGAAAGGAAGAGAGAGTGATATAGAAAGGAAGAGAGAGTGATATAGAAAGGGGCAGACAGAAAGGAAGAGAGAGTGATATAGAAAGGAAGAGAGAGTGATATAGAAAGGGGCAGACAGAAAGGAAGAGAGAGTGATATAGAAAGGAAGAGAGAGTTATATAGAAAGGGGCAGACAGAAAGGAAGAGAGTAGTTGGTGTAATCTACTTTATCTATAACTATGTTCAGCCTCAAAAGAGTAAAGGAAGGGGGTTTGAACGTTTACTAAGATATAGGTATTTGAAAACTTTATTGGATGTTCGCAACTGTGTAGTTGTCTCTGTTGTTGAGGCAACCAGACACACTAACAAAAGCTCTGATTGGTTAGGGACATTCACTTTGCTCTGCTCTTTAAGACTTTTGAAGAGTAAAGCATTGTTGGAGCTGTGAGAAAGGTAAACAGAGAGACAGGAGATAAAGACAGACTTTTACCTAAGTTGGCCTGGTCTTACTATTGTGTTCTTAGGTCAGGGGGTGTCCCTCTCACTGTCTGAAATTGCATTTTTGACCCCCACAGTTTTATCATTACAACGTCGTACAAGAAGTGGCGATGGTGTCCACAGAGCGGGCTGTGCGAAAGGCAAAGCTGGACCAGCTTGGGAGAGCTGAGCATAGTTCCGTGTGTATGCGTCTCTTTTCATAGAGTTGTAAAAGCAAGCAGAGCAGAAACTGGCTACTCTTTAGTTGGCAAGGTAACTGCTGTTTAACTTAACAGAAAAAAAAATTGTGTTTATTTGCAGTGCTGAGCTATTATTGTAAACTGACATGTACCTTTAGCTAGTGTTTCATACCCTCTCGACGAATGAATGAATTAAAACGAAATCCCTACTTTTCATACTGACAGTAATACACAGCTCTGACGTTACAGCACTGTCGATGATGGTGAGCAGTATTGGTGTGTGTGGGACCGAATTATTCATGCCTCTCCCGGCCTAACCTGCAGCTATTTATACCACACTTCTCCAGCTGCCTTTCGGACTGACTCTCATCCGCTTCCCGCAAGAACTGGTTCCAAACCCAACCGCAGTCCCTCAATATTATTCTAGGCTTATGTGACACAGCTCACTTACCAGCCATCGTCCCAGCAATTTTGCGCCCTATAGGCAATGTCAAATCAATTTAAGAAAATAGGTTAAATTACCAGAGATTCTCACATGGCCCTTACATTGTATTACTGGGCTATATCAGCCAATAAGATGTGGTTTGAAGAGAGCAGACTTTTCCTTTTCAATCATAACCACAAACCACTGATTCTATTCTTGGATCACATGTATAAATGTACACCAAGGTAATTCTACGTCATTCCTTAGTTTAGGAGGATCAGATGGTGACAGAGGTCTCAGCAGGGTCAGGTAGCAGGGGAAGACCTCTGTGATGGAGCTGAGGGGATGGTCTCAGCAGGTAGCAGGGGAAGACCTCTGTGATGGAGCTGAGGGGATGGTCTCAGCAGGCAGCAGGGGAAGACCTCTGTGATGGAGCTGAGGGGATGGTCTCAGCAGGGTCAGGCAGCAGGGGAAGACCTCTGTGATGGAGCTGAGGGGATGGTCTCAGCAGGCAGCAGGGGAAGACCTCTGTGATGGAGCTGAGGGGATGGTCTCAGCAGGCAGCAGGGGAAGACCTCTGTGATGGAGCTGAGGGGATGGTCTCAGCAGGTCAGGCAGCAGGGGAAGACCTCTGTGATGGAGCTGAGGGGATGGTCTCAGCAGGCAGCAGGGGAAGACCTCTGTGATGGAGCTGAGGGGATGGTCTCAGCAGGCAGCAGGGGAAGAACTCTGTGATGGAGCTGAGGGCATGGTCTCAGCAGGTAGCAGGGGAAGACCGGAGCTGAGGGGATGGTCTCAGCAGGTAGCAGGGGAAGACCAGAGCTGAGGGGATGGTCTCAGCAGGCAGCAGGGGAAGACCTCTGTGATGGAGCTGAGGGGATGGTCTCAGCAGGCAGCAGGGGAAGAACTCTGTGATGGAGCTGAGGGCATGGTCTCAGCAGGTAGCAGGGGAAGACCAGAGCTGAGGGGATGGTCTCAGCAGGTAGCAGGGGAAGAGCAGAGCTGAGGGGATGGTCTCAGCAGGTAGCAGGGGAAGACCAGAGCTGAGGGGATGGTCTCAGCAGGTAGCAGGGGAAGACCAGAGCTGAGGGGATGGTCTCAGCAGGTAGCAGGGGAAGACCAGAGCTGAGGGGATGGTCTCAGCAGGTAGCAGGGGAAGACCTCTGTGATGGAGCTGAGGGGATGGTCTCAGCAGGCAGCAGGGGAAGACCAGAGCTGAGGGGATGGTCTCAGCAGGTAGCAGGGGAAGACCAGAGCTGAGGGGATGGTCTCAGCAGGTAGCAGGGGAAGAGCAGAGCTGAGGGGATGGTCTCAGCAGGTAGCAGGGGAAGATCAGAGCTGAGGGGATGGTCTCAGCAGGTATCAGGGGAAGACCAGAGCTGAGGGGATGGTCTCAGCAGGTAGCAGGGGAAGACCAGAGCTGAGGGGATGGTCTCAGCAGGTAGCAGGGGAAGACCTCTGTGATGGAGCTGAGGGGATGGTCTCAGCAGGCAGCAGGGGAAGACCAGAGCTGAGGGGATGGTCTCAGCAGGTAGCAGGGGAAGACCAGAGCTGAGGGGATGGTCTCAGCAGGCTGCAGGGGAAGACCTTTATTTTTTCTGTGATGGAGCTGATTGGGGATGGTCTCAGCAGGCAGCAGGGGAAGACCAGAGCTGAGCCTAGGGATGGTCTCAGCAGGGTCAGGCAGCAGGGGAAGACCTCTGTGATGGAGCTGAGGGGATGGTCTCAGCAGGCAGCAGGGGAAGACCAGAGCTGAGGGGATTTGTTTGCGGATGTTCAGCGCATTCAGAAAGTATTCAGACCACTTTATTTTTTACACATTTTGTTACGTTACAGACTTATTGCAAAATTGATTGCATTGTTTGTTTCCCATCGTCAATCTACACACAATACCCCATAGGCAGTGTAACCTAGTGGTTAGAGTGTAGAGGCGGCAGGGTAGTCTAGTGGTTAGAGTGTAGAGGCGGCAGGGTAGTCTAGTGGTTAGAGTGTAGAGGCGGCAGTGTAGCCTAGTGGTTAGAGTGTAGAGGAGGCAGGGTAGCCTAGTGGTTAGAGTGTAGAGGAGGCAGGGTAGCCTAGTGGTTAGAGTGTAGAGGAGGCAGGGTAGCCTAGTGGTTAGAGTGTAGAGGAGGCAGGGTAGCCTAGTGGTTAGAGTGTAGAGGAGGTAGGGTAGCCTAGTGGTTAGAGTGTAGAGGAGGCAGTATAGCCTAGTGGTTAGAGTGTAGAGGCGGCAGTGTAGCCTAGTGGTTAGAGTTTAGAGGAGGCAGGTAACCTAGTGGTTAGAGTGTTGGATTAGTAACCGAAGGTTGCAAGTTCAAGTCCCCGAGCTGACAAGGTACAAATCTGTCATTCTGCCCCTGAACAGGCAGTTAACCCACTGTTCCTAGGCTGTCATTAAAAATAATAATTTGTTCTTAACTGCCTTGTTAAATAAAAAATAATAAACTGACAAAAACTGTTTTTTTAGACATTTTTTTATCATAATAAATTCAAACTTAAAAATCACATTCTTCAGACCCTTTACTTAGTACCTTGTTTGAGCACTTTTGTCAGCGATTACAACCTCGGGTCTTCTTGGGTATGACGCTACAAGCTTGGCACACCTGTTTTTGGGGAGTTTCTCCCATTCTTCTCTGCAGATCCTCTCAAGCTCTGTCAGGTTGGATGGGGAGCATTGATGCAATGCTATTTTCAGGTCTCTCCAGAGATGTTCGATCGGGTTCAAATCCGGGGCTCTGGCTGGGCCACTCCAGGACATTCAGAGACTTGTCCTGAAGCAACTCCTGTATTGTCTTGGCTGTGTGCTTCCTGTTCCTGTCTGAGGTCCTGAGGTCCTGAGCGCTCTGGAGCAGGTTTCCATCAGGCATCTGTTTGTACTTTGCTCTGTTCATCTTTCCCTCGATCCTGACTAGTCTCCCAGTCCCTGCCACTGAAAAACATCCCCACAGCATGATGCTGCCACCACCATGCACAACTTCACTGTAGGGATGGTACCAGGTTTCTTCCAAACGTGACGCTTGGCATTCAGGCCAAAAGATTCAATCTTGGTTTCATCAGGCCAGAGAATATTGTTTATCATGTTCTGAGAGTCCTTTAGGTGCCTTTTGGCAAACTCCAAGCTCCAATCCAACCTGACAGAGCTTGAGAGGATCTGCAGAGAAGAATGGGAGAAACTCCCCAAAAACAGGTGTGCCAAGCTTGTAGCGTCATGTGCCTTTTACTGAGGAGTGGCTTCCTTCTGGCCATTCTACCATAAAGGCCTGATTGGTGGAGTGCTGCAGAGATGGTTGTCCTTCTGGAAGACACTCCCATCTTCACAGAGGAACTATGGAGCACTGTCAGAGAGACCATCAGGTTCTTGGTCATCTCTCTGACCAAGGCCCTTCTCCCCAGATTGGTCAGTTTGGCCGGGCAGCCAGCTCTAGGAAGAGTCTTGGTGGTTCCAAACTTCTTCCATTTAAGAATGATGGAGGCCACTATTTTCTGAACCTTCAATGCTGCAGAATGTTTTGGTGCCTTGACACAATCCTGTCTCTGAGCTCTACGGACAATTCCTTTGACATCATTGCTTATTTTTTTTCTTCGACCTAATATAGACAGGGGTGTGCCTTTCCAAATCATGTCAAATCAATTGAATTTACCACAGGTGTACTCTAATCAAGTTGTAGAAACATCGTAAGGATGATCAATGGAAACAGGATGCACCTGAGCTCAATTTCGAGTCTCATAGCAAAGGGAATACTGAATATTTATGTAAATAAGGTATTTCTGTTTTTTATTTGTAACAAATATGCAAAGATGTCTAAAAATCTGTTTTCACTTTGTCATTATGGGGTATTGTGATGTCATTATGGGGTATTGTGATGTCATTATGGGGTATTGTGATGTCATTATGAGGTATTGTGATGTCATTATGAGATATTGTGATGTCATTATGGGGTATTGTGATGTCATTATGGGGTATTGTGTGTAGATTGATGAGAAAAACATTTATTTAATTAATTTTAGAACAAGCATGTAACGTAAAAAAAAAAATGTGGAAAAAAGTCAAAGGGTCTGAATACTTTCCGAATGCTGTATATTACTTCTGGGACAGATGCTATTTTCAGGCCGTCTAACAAAACCTCCAAAGTTGATTTCTAAACTTTATCAAGTGTTGATGATGATGAATCGATACAGATGTGTTCGAATGTTCATATCCTCTCAGACATAGATTACTGCAGTTTAATAAGACCATCCATGGAAAGTACTAGAACGTGCTATATGCCAGTGGAACTGAATGTCACGCATTCAGAAAAATAATTCCTCTGTTGGAGATGTAAAACACAAATGGAGACATATTTGCATAAAGTTATGATCTTGTGAAGGCTGGCTGAATTCTGGCAAAGACGTTCTTTTATCTCGGCGTGTCTACAGATTCTCCCCCTTCTCCCTGTTTTTGTTCGTTTGGAAATGTTGATACTGGAGACTGTTAATCCGAAGAAACAGAGTAACCAAGCATTAATAGCGGCTAACAAATATAATATAATATAATGCCATTAATTAGAAGTTATTGTTATTCTTCCAATCACAATGTGAAGTTATGTATCAATAACTTTGATTGAATACCAGTGGTGAGAAATGTATCCAACTGGCAAACTAAGGTGAAGATACTGTCGTAGAAAATGACTCAAGTAATTGTTTTGGGAGAGAGTGAAGTTATTGAACAGACTGGTGGGGGTCGGGTGTGCAGTCAGCTCTGTCTGGCTGGTCGGTCTGGCTGGTCGGTCTGGCTGGTCGGTCTGGCTGGTCGGTCTGGCTGGTCGGTCTGGCTGGTCGGTCTGGCTGGTCGGTCTGGCTGGTCGGTCTGGCTGGTCGGACTGGTCGGTCGGTCTGGCCGGTCGGTCTGGCTGGTCGGTCTGGCTGGTCGGTCTGGCTGGTCGGTCTGGCTGGTCGGTCTGGCTGGTCGGTCTGGCTGGTCGGTCTGGCTGGTCGGTCTGGCTGGTCTGTCTGGCTGGTCGGTCTGGCTGGTCGTCTGGCTGGTCTGGCTGGCTGGCTGGTCGGTCTGGCTAGTCGGTCTGGCTGGTCGGTCTGGCTGGTCGGTCTGGCTGATCGGTCTGGCTGGTCGGTCTGGCTTATCGGTCTGGCTTGTCGATCTGGCTGGTCGGTCTGGCTGGTCGGTCTGGCTGGTCGGTCTGGCTGGTCGGTCTGGGTAGTCGGTCCGGCTGGTCGGTCTGGCTGGTCGGTCTCTGTCTGGCTGGTCGGTCTGGCTGGTCGGTCTGGCTGGTCGGTCTGGCTGGTCGGGCTGGCTGGTCGGTCTGGCTAGTCGGTCTGGCTTATCGGTCTGGCTTGTCGGTCTGGCTGGTCGGTCTGGCTGGTCGGTCTGGCTGGTCGGTCTGGCTGGTCGGTCTGGCTGGTCGGTCTGGCTGGTCGGTCTGGCTGGTCGGTCTGGCTGATCTGTCTGGCTGGTCGGTCTGGCTGGTCGGGCTGGCTGATCGGTCTGGGTAGTCGGTCTGGCTTATCGGTCTGGCTTGTCGATCTGGCTGATCTGTCTGGCTGGTCGGTCTGGCTGAATTTTTTTGTATTTTATCAAGAGTTGTTAATTTGTTAATCTATTGTTTAAAGGTGCAACAAACTATTTGCAATGAAATTGTGGTCCTTCTGTAGCTCAGTTGGTAGAGCATGGCGCTTGTAACGCCAGGGTAGTGGGTTCGATCGGTCCGGCTGGTCGGTCTGGCTGGACCACCCAGTCGGTCTGGCTGGTCGGTCTGGCTGGTAGAATGTCTGGCTGCACACATGACTGTAAGTCTGGTTTGGATAAAAGCGTCTGGCTGGTCGGTAAATCTGGCTGGCATATATTATTATTATTATATTATTATTAAATTGTCAAGAGTTGTTAATTTGTTCTATTGTTTAAATCAAACTATTTAAACATATTTAATAATCACTTAAACATATTTAATAATCATCTCTTACCTAGCTTGATGACTGTGGGCATATTTGCTTACATTTTGTTCTAAATAGAGGCGGCGAAATGGATTATGTAAGAATGCAACAAATTAGGTTTAGATGCCCAAGCGAATTCTGGGGGAGGACCCAGACCCCCCCCCCCCCCCTCCCCACACACACACACTTTTAAAATCAAAGTTGTGTCCCTGGGGTTAGGTTACATTTAGGTTCTGGAGGAAGGTAGTGGGGGACAGGCAGGCGTCTGTGTCTGGCCAGGCCTAGAGAGAGGCCTCATGTCTGGGTCTCTAGTCCAGACCAGACGCCCTAGGCAATGGGGCTGAACACACACACACACACACACACACACATAGACACACACACACACACACACACACACACACACACACACACACACACACACACACACACTATCCCCTTCACCAACAATCTCAAAACACCTGGTTCTAATGTCTGAACAGTGCAGCGTTTGGTTCTAATGTCTGAACAGTGCAGCATTTGGTTCTAATGTCTGTACAGTATAGAGTTTGGTTCTAATGCCTGAACAGTACAGCGTTTGGTTCTAAAGTCTGAACAGTATAGAGTTTGGTTTTAATGTCTGAACAGTATAGAGATTGGTTCTAATGTCTGTACAGTATAGTTCCAATGTCTGAACTGTGCAGCATTTGGTTCTAATGTCTGAACAGTACAGCATTTGGTTCCAATCTCTGAACTGTGCTGCATTTGGTTCTAATGTCTGAACAGTACAGAGTTTGGTTCAAATGTCTGAACAGTGCAGCGTTTGGTGTAATGAAGGGGTAGTAGGGGTTCTGCGGGATTAATAGAGAATATTAGGGGTTATGTGACATTACTATGGGATAGTACGGGCCAGCAGGGGTTAGTAGGGGTTAGAATGGGGTTAGTAGGGGCTAGTAGGGGTTAGTAGGGGTTAGAATGGGGTTAGTAGGGGCTAGTAGGGGTTAGTAGGGGTTTAATAATAATATAATAAGGGTTATATGCCATTTGGGGCTTTTATGGGCTTAGTAGAGGTTCAGAATTGGGGTTGGGTGGTAGGGAACAGTGGGGCGTTAGAATGGGGTTAGTAGGGGTTAGTAGGGGTTAGATTAGGGTTAGCTTGGGGTTAGTAGGTGTTAGATGGGGTTAGTAGGGGTTAAGAGGGGTTATATGGGGTTAGTAGGGGTTAGTTGGGGATAGATGGGGTTAGTAGGGGTTAAGAGGGGTTATATGGGGTTAGTAGGGGTTAGTTGGGGATAGATGGGGTTAGTAGGGGATAGTGGGGGTTAGATGGGTTAGATGGGGTTAGATGGGGTTAGTAGGGGTTAGTAGGGGTTAGATGGGTTAGATGGGGTTAGTAGGGGTTAGATGGGATTAGTAGGGGTTAGAAAGGGGGTTTGTAGGGGTTAAAATGTGGTTAGATGGGGTTCGTAGGGGTTAAAATGGGGTTAGTAGGGGTTAGTAGGGTTAGATGGGGTTAGATGGGCTTAGTAGAGGTTAGAATGGGGTTAGTAGGGGTTAGTGGGGGTTAGAATGGGGTTAGTAGGGGTTAGTAGGGGTTAGATTAGGGTTAGCTTGGGGTTAGTAGGTGTTAGATGGGGTTAGTAGGGGTTAAGAGGGGTTATATGGGGTTAGTAGGGGTTAGTTGGGGTTAGATGGGGTTAGTAGGGGTTAGAGGGGTTATATGGGGTTAGTGGGGTTAGTTGGGGTTAGATGGGGTTAGTAGGGGTTAGTATGGGGTTAGATGGGTTAGATGGGGTTAGATGGGGTTAGTAGGGGTTAGATGGGTTAGATGGGGTTAGTAGGGGTTAGATGGGGTTAGTAGGGGTTAGAATGGGGTTAGTAGGGGTTAAAATGTGGTTAGATGGGGTTCGTAGGGGTTAAAATGGGGTTAGTAGGGGTTATATGGGGTTAGTAGGGGTTAGAATGGGGTTAGTAGGGGTTAGTAGGGGTTAGATGGGGGTTAGAATGGGGTTAGTGAGGGTTAGAATGGGGTTAGTAGGGTTTAGATGGGGTTAGTAGGGGTTAGACTGGGGTTAGTAGGGGTTAGATGGGGTTAGTAGAGGTTAGATGGGGTTAGTAGGGGTTAGATGGGGTTAGTAGGGGTTAGAATGGGGTTAGTAGGGGTTAGAATGGGGTTAGTAGGGGTTAGTAGGGGTTATATGGGGTTAGATGGGGTTGTAAGGGGTTAGAATGGGGTTAGTAGGGGTTAGAATGGGGATAGCAGGGGTTAGATGGGGTTAGTAGGGGTTAGATGGGGTTAGTAGAGGTTAGATGGGGTTAGTAGGGGTTAGATGGGGTTAGTAGGGGTAGAAGGGGTTAGTAGGGGTTAGATAGGGTTAGTAGGGGTAGAAGGGGTTAGTAGGGGTTAGATGGGGTTAGTAGGGGTTAGTGGGGGTTAGATGGGGTTAAATTGGGTTAGTAGGGGTTAGTAGGGGTTAGTAGGGGTTAGATGGGGTTAGTAGGGGTTATATGGGGTTAGTAGAGGTTAGTTGGGGTTAGATGGGGTTAGTAGGGGTTAGATGGGGTTAGATGGGGTTAGTAGGGGTTAGATGGGCTTCGATGGGGTTAGTAGGGGTTAGATGGGGTTAGTAGGTGTTAGTAGGGGTTAGTAGGGGTTAGTATGGGATAGTGGGGGTTAGTAGGGGTTAGTAGGGGTTAGATTGGGTTAGTAGGGGTTAGATGTGGTTAGTAGGGGTTATTGGGGTTATTGGTGGTTAGTAGGGGTTATATGGGGTTAGATGGGATTAGTAGGGGTTAGATGGGGTTAGTAGGGGTTAGTAGGGGTTAGAAGGGGTTAGATGGGGTTATTGGGGGTTAGTGGGGGTTAGATGGGGTTAGATGGTGTTAGTAGGGGTTTGTTGGAGTTAGTAGGGGATAGTGGGGGTTAGATGGGGTTAGTAGGGGTTAGATGGGGTTAGATGGGGTTATTGGAGGTTAGTAGGGGTTAGATGGGGTTAGTAGGGGTAGAAGGGGTTAGTAGGGGTTAGTGGGGGTTAGATGGGGTTATATGGGGTTAGAAGGTGTTAGTAGGGGTTAGATGGGGTTACTAGGGGTTAGTAGAGGTTAGTACGGGTTAGTAGGTGTTAGATGGGGTTAGTAGGGGTTAGTAGTGGTTAAATGGGGTTAGTAGGGGTTAGTAGGGGTTTGTTGGGGTTAGTAGGGGTTATATGGGGTTAGTAGGGGTTAGATGGGGTTAGTAGGGGTTAGTAGAGGTTAGTAGGGGTTAGTAGGGGTTAGATGTGGTTAGTAGGGGTTAGTAGAGGTTAGTAGGGGTTAGTAGGGGTTAGATGGGGTTAGAATGGGGTTAGTAGGGGTTAGTAGGGGTTAGATGGGGTTAGTAGGGGTTAATAGGGGTTAGATGGGGTTAGTAGGGGTTAGATGGGGTTAGATGGGGTTAGTAGGGGTTAGATGGGGTTAGTAGGGGATACTCGGGGTTAGTATGGGATAGTAGGGGTTCCTAGTTAATAGTAGGGGTTAGATGGGGTTAGTGAGGGATAGTAGGGGTTAGTGTGTGTTAGTATGGGATAGTAGGGGTTAGTAGGGGTTAGAATGGGGTTAGTATGGGTTAGTAGGGGTTAGTAGTGCATAGTAGGGGTTCAAATGGGGTTAGTAGTTGATAGTAGGGGTTAGAATGGGGTTAGTCTGGGTTAGATGGGGTTAGTAGGGGTTAGTAGTTAATAGTAGGGGTTCGAATGAGGTTAGTAGTTGATAGTAGGGGTTAGATGGGGTTAGTGGGGGATAGTATGCTGGACATTTATGAACATTTGAACATCTTGGCCATGAGGTTTTAATCTCCACCCGGGCTATATAAAGGACTGGCCAATTTGATTTGATTTAGTAGGGGTTAGTCTCGGGGATAGTAGGGGTTAGTAGGGGTTACCTGGTTAGATAGGACTCCCTTAGTGGGTTAGTACCTGATAGTAGGGGTTCAATGAGGTTAGTAGTTGTTAGTAGGGGACCAGCTGGGGTTAGAAGGGGTTAACAGTTGATAGCCAGGGGTTTGAATGAGGTTAGTAAGAGGATAGTAGGGCTAGAATGGGGTTCCTCGGGGTTCTTGGGGTTTAGGGGTTAGTAGTTTTAGTAGGGGTTCTAATGAGGTTAGTAGCTGATAGTAGGGGTTTGTATGAGGTGAGTAGATAGTAGGGGTTCAAATGGGGTTAGTAGTTGATAGTAGGGGTTAGAATGGGGTTAGCCGGGGTTAGATGGGGTTAGTAGGGGTTAGTAGTTGATAGTAGGGATTAGAATGGGGTTAGTAGTTGATAGTAGGGGTTCGAATGAGGTTAGTAGTTGATAGTAGGGATTAGAATGGGGATTAAAATGGGGTTAGTAGTTGATAGTAGGGATTAGAATGGGGATTAGAATGAGGTTAGTAGTTGATAGTAGGGATTAGAATGGGGATTAAAATGGGGTTAGTAGTTGATAGTAGGGATTAGAATGGGGTTAGTAGTTGATAGTAGGGATTAGAATGAGGTTGGTAGTTGATAGTAGGGATTAGAATGGGGATTAGAATGGGGTTAGTAGTTGATAGTAGGGGTTCGAATGAGGTTAGTAGTTGATAGTAGGGATTAGAATGGGGATTAAAATGGGGTTAGTAGTTGATAGTAGGGGTTCGAATGAGGTTAGTAGTTGATAGTAGGGATTAGAATGGGGATTAAAATGGGGTTAGTAGTTGATAGTAGGGGTTCGAATGAGGTTAGTAGTTGATAGTAGGGATTAGAATGGGGATTAGAATGGGGTTAGTAGTTGATAGTAGGGATTAGAATGGGGATTAGAATGGGGTTAGTAGTTGATAGTAGGGATTAGAATGGGGTTAGTAGTTGATAGTAGGGATTAGAATGGGGTTAGTAGTTGATAGTAGGGATTAGAATGGGGTTAGTGTGACCTGGCCAAGATAAAGCAAAGCAGTGCGACACAAACAATAGGGGATAGTTGGGGATACTAGGGGTTACGAGAGGGGATACTATGGTGTTTTAGGGGTTACGAGAGGTTTTTAGGGGATACTAGGGTGTTTTAGGGGTTACGAGAGGTTTTTAGGGGATACTAGGGTGTTTTAGGAGTTACGAGAGGGGATACTAGGGTTTTTTAGGAGTTACGAGAGGTTTTTAGGGGATACTAGGGTTTTTTAGGAGTTACGAGAGGTTTTTAGGGGATACTAGGGGGTTTTAGGGGATACGAAAGGTTTTTAGAGGATACTAGGGGGTTTTAGGGGTTAGTAGAGAACCTTTAGGGACACTAGGTGTTTTAGGAGTCAGAGAGGTTTTTAGGACACCAGGGGTTTTAGGGGATACAAAGGTTTTAGGGGATAGTAGGGGTTTTAGGGATACAAAAGGTTTTTAGGGTTTGTAGTGGGGCCAGAAAGGGTCACAGAGAGGTTTTAGGGACTCCAGGGGTTGTAGGGTTTAGTAGGTGTTTAGGGATAGCAGGGCTTGAATGGGGATTGTCAGGGGTTTGTAGGGGTTACGATAGGTTACAAGGGGATCGTAGGGGGTTTTAGGGGTTACGAGAGGTTTCAGGGGTTTGTAGGGGTTGTAGGGGTTACGAAAGGTTTCAGGGGATAGTAGGGGTTTGTAGGGGTTACGATAGGTTATTCGGGGATTGTAGGGGTTTGTAGGGGTTACGATAGGTTATTCGGGGATTGTAGGGGTTGGTAGGGGTTACGAGAGGTTATTTGGGGATTGTAGGGGTTGGTAGGGGTTACGATAGGTTATTCGGGGATTGTAGGGGTTGGTAGGGGTTACGATAGGTTATTCGGGGATTGTAGGGGTTGGTAGGGGTTACGATAGGTTATTCGGGGATTGTAGGGGTTGGTAGGGGTTACGAGAGGTTATTCGGGGATTGTAGGGGTTGGTAGGGGTTACGATAGGTTATTCGGGGATTGTAGGGGTTGGTAGGGGTTACGATAGGCTATTCGGGGATTGTAGGGGGTTTTAGGGGTTACGATAGGTTATTCGGGGATTGTAGGGGTTGGTCGGGGTTAGATGGGGATATTGGGAATAGTAGGGGTTTT